>NC_080170.1:62520330-62622100 GCF_950295315.1 Erinaceus europaeus
AACCAGATTCTCTCTCCCTTCAGTTCAGAACAGGATACAAACATATTCTCTTTCAGCCATGTTGGAACTGGTGAGGGGGGAGCCAGGCAAACAACTAGGGAGAGGGTTAGCACTGCCCACTGAGTGCAATCAACCCAGAAGCTAAGTAACTAATTTTTTTGTTTGTTTGTTTTTAGACAGAGAGGCAGAGAGAAAGAAAGACTGAGTGAAAGAGACCACGGCACCTAAGCTTCCTCTGATGTAGTAGGGAAGTAGAGGCCATGCCATGCAAAACAGTATACTATCCAAGTGCATTATTTTATCTACCAAGAAAGCTGCCTCCCCTCACTAAGATTTATTGATCTATTTATGAGAGAGAACTAGAGCATCATATAATGCCAGGGATCAAACTCAGGACCTCATGCTTGAGAGTCCAGTGCTTCAGCTACTGTGGCAACCCAGATCACAAGAAAGTTGTCTACCGTAAGACAGAGCTCAGGGTTTGTGCAGAATGAGGTTAAGTCAAGGAAGGCTCCAGAAGAGTGTCTCTCCTTCTCTTCACAGCCCTGCCTATAGCTTCCACACTTGGCCAAGCACTCTCAGAGGGCCTTGTCCTTTACTCCCTGAGGTAACCTGAGAGCTCTCTGTAGCACCTATTTTCCCTGCGGGCTATGTGGAAACTCTTACAGCCCTAAGAGCTACAATGTAGGCACTTCTCATAGAACAGCATGCAGAATGCCATCAAGGAGGCCAGAGGAAGTGTTCACTGAGAATTTGGCAAATTCCAGACTAACCAGGAAGTCAGTTTGGACCAGCCTCCTGGGGTCCAGGTGGTCAGGCCCCCTCCCCAGATTCCTGTTCTATGTCCTCCTTCCCACCCCACCCCCAACTCTCCCAGCTGGAGGTCCAAAAACAGACTGTGGTTTGAGGATGTAGCCTTTATAGGCCTTACCTTCAAAATTAACTCAATCTTGTTCTGTAAATACAGACTCCGGTTAATCCCCTAAGAATTACATAGAGTCTTTTTAATATATAGGCTGTGTATTTGATATGTAGACTCTCTCAAAAGCCTAGACTAAGTAGATCAGAAGCAACCAATAGCACAGCTACATACAAGATACTATACAGCAAACTCTAACAAAAGTACTTTTGTTAACCCAATTACCAAATAATATGATGATAACATTAACTATCCATTGTCTTTTTGAACCCTAAGACAGCAGGAACCTCACATCTCCACTATAGAGCCTATATTTCCCCCAGTCCTGGAACCTTAGGATAGGGCCCACTTTCCCGTATGCTTCTCCCAATCCATATAAAATAATATTGCATCTGCCGATCACAACCTAATCAACGCAACAATTGCCACCTCAACATTCTTCAGCTCAGACTGTGTCCAGAGACTTCAGGTGTGGAATGACAACCCTTCAGCTTTATTACTCGGGTGAGACCTTTCCTTTCATACTATTCTCTAATTCCACCCCAGATGGTTCACTTTCTAACAAAGTCCCAAAACCTAGATATAGACCAGGTTCTGTGAGAGAGAGCATATGTTCACACTTATCCATAAACTGGTGCAAAATATATACCTGAAAGCAGAAGTACACTAGAATTTGCAGTGAGTACCCCCTAACACTTCCTCTCCACTATTCCAACCTTTGGGTCCATGATTGCTCAACAACTTGTTTGGCTTTGTATGTTAACTCTCTTTTCAGCCACCAGGTTCCAGATGCCATCAGTATGCTGGCCAGGCTTCCCTGGACTGAAGACCCCACCAATGTGCCCTGGATCTCCACTTCCCCAGAGACCCACTCTACTAGGGAAAGAGAGAGGCAGACTGGGAGTATGGACCGACCAGTCAACGTCCATGTTCAGCGGGGAAGCAATTACAGAAGCCAGACCTTCCACCTTCTGCAACGCACAGTGACCCTGGGTCCATGCTCCCAGAGGGATAGAGAATGGGAAAGCTATCAGGGGAGGGGGTGGGATATGGAGATTGGGTGGTGGAAATTGTGTGGGGTTGTACTCCTCCTACCTTATGGTTTTGTTAATTTATCCTTTCTTAAATAAAAAATAAATTAAAAACAAATTAATAAATAAATAAAAAAGAACTACACAGAGGACAACACTGATGCACAGATGCTGGGACATTGAGAGGAACTGAAAATATCATCCCTGAAACTTGCTCTTTATTTCTCATACTGTCTGTTAGATCAATGGAGAAATAATGACTGGAGGTGGTTTCAGACCATCTTGGGGGTTTATGATATTAAACTTTTCATATCATGAGTAAAATGCACCTATTTCTGCACTGGTGTTTTAGATGTGCATGAAGCAGAGTAGCTGTCACTTTCTGTATTCTCACTTCCTTATAAAGCTCATGGGCTTTTGGGGTTCCTACCCCCTATAATCCACTCATGCTGTGAACAGAAGCATCTCACAGACATAAGCAAACAGCCACCAGGTCAGAGTCAACCTCCCTGGGACTCCATGTCTGAGTCACACTTTCCTAGGACAGAAAAGAGAAAATAGATAGATGATTGGTAGATAGATAAGATGATAGACGATAGATGATAGATAGATGGATAGATAGATGATAGATAGATGATAGATAGATAGATAGATAGATAGATAGATAGATAGATAAGAGGTCAGCTGGTATTGTGGCATAAAACAAAGGGGCCTCAGATCCCTTCCATCCTACAACTTTTTGTCAGTGAATAGTACCCACATGAGATAAAGCAATAGAACTGTGAATTTGTTCATTCTACAAATATTTGAGTGTCTCTACACCAAGCAATTTGTTAAGCTCAAGGGGCCCATGGGAAAATGCAGTTAGGTGACCTCCTGGCTGTGCAAATGTCACTGAGTGGGATTACACAAACCAGGACAGCAGAGTCCGGTGCACACCAACACCACATGATGTAGCTTATGAGGTCACCCTCATAAACAGAAGGCTCATTATTGACCAGAGCACCATTAAGCAAGACAGGGCTGTGTTGTCAGGATGTGATGTGTTCTCTGTTGGTCAGGAAAGATCTCTGTAGGGGCCAACAGGTGGGTCAGCTGCTAAGAGTGCACATATTACTATGCACATGGATTTGAGTTTGAGTCCCAGGCCACCACATGGGAGCTCCTTTGGGAGGATTGGGTGGAGAGGGGGGGTTCACAAGAAGTGGAGAGGTGGTGCAGTGTCTCTCATTCTTCCACTCTCTCCCTTTCTATGTCTCTTTCTTTCACCAGTTAACTAAAAGGAAAAAAAAATTGGTTACGGAAAATGGTGGAATCATGAAGGCACTGAGCTGCCGGCATAACACTGGTGGTAAAATAAAATGTAATGTCATAATGGCCAAACAGTGGCTCATTTGCTAAGGTGCACATGTTACCATATGCAAGGACCTGGGTTCAAGTCCCTAGTCCCCACCTTCAGGGAGATGGGAAGCTTCGCAAGCATCAGAGCAGTGCTATAGGTATCTCTTCTCTCTCTTTCTCTCTCTTCCTCCCTCCCTCCCTCTCTCCATTTTTCTACTTTTTTCAGTCTCTAACCCTCTATCAAAAAAATGGTCACTAGGAATGGTAGAATAGTGAAGGCACCAGAGCCCCAGCCATAACCCTTGTGGCAAAATAATTAAGACTAAAATTAGATTAAAAATGAAAAAGGCCTCTGCAGCATGGGGGAATGTGACCAGAAGCCTGAAGAACAGGAAGGAGCAGCTGCCCCAGAAGAGTGTGCTCTAGGCAGAGGTGACTAAAGATCAGAGGAACGGTGAGGCCACATGCAGCTCTAAGGAGACAAGGTCACCTGGAGTGAAAGGGAAGCAAGCACAGCCCACCATGGAGGGTTGAGAGCTGCCTGTGTCCTTGTCCTTGGCACTTCACCCAGCTCCATAAATTCCCTCCCTGTTGATCACTGTAGCCAACCAGTTCTCATTAGGGCTATGACTGGGGCTCTCAGTGCCTGCACCACCCTACCATTTCAGGTGACCATTTTCTTGGTGAGAGACAGAAAGAGAAGGGACATACAGAGAGGGAGAGAGGGTGAGACACCTCCAGTACTGATCTACCACTTGTAAAGTTTCCCACTCCCCTACAATTTCTTTCTTTTTTATTTTCTTATTACTGATTTAATATAGTTTAAAAAATGAGATAATGGGAGTATAATTCCATACAGTTCCCACCACCAGAGTTCTGAGGTCCCACCCCTTCCACTAGAAACTGAGCAATTGTCCCAGGGTCACAATTATGGCCTGATTTTATCACTATCTTATCTATTTCTATGTCTCTCTATATATTTTTCCTTGTTTTTTCAATAGTCCTGCCTTCATTTCCTTCCTAAGTCCCCTACCTCTACACCTATTATTACTTATGAGTGTCTTTCATTTTTTCCTCTTCTTTTTTAGATAAGAGAAACAGTGCCTGGTTTGCTCTACTATTTTTCAGATTCACTTCCTTTTCAGTGATGGTATAAAAACAAGATTTCTGGTGACAAACGCTTCAGGAATATGGACCAAAATTCTGTTTGGAGTGCAGAATGTAGGGATTCTGGCCTCTGTAATTGCTTGTCTTTTGGGCATGAGCATTGGCAGGTCGATCCATACTCCTAGTCTATTTCTATCTTGCCCTGGCATTGCCGTGCAATTTCTTATTGCAAAGTTGTTTGGGAGTGAAGTGTTCATTAAGTCAACCATTAAGTCTAATGTGGAGGCACAGTTACTTCCTGAGCAGATGCAGAATGATCAGAGCTAAAAAATAATAATAATAATAATAATAAGCAAGTAAAGGACTGGGGGAGGGCAACATAAGGGCTACACAAAATGATTTTGATACCTATGATGGTGGCCTTATGTGTAGCCCTTATGTTGCCCTCCCCCAGTCCATAAGCCAGAGCTGAACAGTGCTCTGGTTCAAAAAACAGATAAATACTATATAAACAAACAAGCAGGTAAAGCAGGCTGGAGGTTCTTTTATTAAACATCAAAGGATTGTAAGGGTAAATTTGACACCAAGATTCATCAGTCTTTGTTATGTCCAAACTGTGGCTTTTGAAGGGTAAGAAAATCACTGCACTTTTTTTTTAATTTTCCCTTTTGTTGCTCTTGTTTTATATTGTAGTTATTATTGTTGTTGATGTCATCATCATTGTTAGATAGGACAGCAAGAAATGGAGAGAGAAGGGGAAGACAGAGAGGGGGAGAGAAAGACAGACACCCGCAGACCTGCTTCACTGCCTGTGAAGCGACTCCCCTGCAGATAGGGAGCCAGGTACTCAAACCGGGATCCCCATGCCGGTCCTTGCGCTTCATGCCACCCGCGCTTAACCTGCTGCACTATTGCCAGACTTCCCGACTTCCCCATTGTCTTCTTTTTAAAGACTATTTACTAAGCAGGAGAGACAGTGGTGATGCCCTGGTGACAACAGCAACAAATACTAAAAAGTTTGAAAACCAAGTAGGGGAGAAGGATAGGAAACAGACTTCTTGGCATGCGGTGGTGACACATCTGGTAGAGCTTACAAGTTACCATGCTCAAGGGTTTCAGCAGAAGCCCCTGGCCCTCATGTGCAGGGAAGAAGCTTGACTACTGGTGAAGCAGTGCTGCAAGTTTCTCTTTCTCTCCCTATTAGCTGTTACCCTCTCAGTTTCTGCCTGACCTGGTATATAAATAGGTAAATAAAAATTTTGGAAAGGAAAAGACCTTTTTACTGCCTGTGTTACTGCTAATGGAGGTGTGAATCTGCCCCATCACTTAGGAGGCTAAGTTGGCTATTTCCATACCAATTTCAAACCCACATACCCTTTGACTTAACATCCATTATTTCAAGCAATGTATCCCAATAGCTCTGTCCTTGTACGTGTGAAGAAAGAGGAGTACTGACAGCTGCAGTGTGATTTGTACCTGTGAAAATCTGAAAGCAAACAAGCACTGACAATGAGTTGAGGAAAGGACAGGACAAATGTATACTATATATTGTGCTGGCCATTAAAAAGCCATAAACAGTCAACTCACACGGGCTGATAAGAAAAAAAGAAATTAAAGATGTGACAGTGAGTCATAAAAGCCAGGCAGATGCATTGTAGCTATTCAGTATGTGTACCCCCCCCACACACACCAGAAAATACACTAGCAAGGAAGAGGCCTGGAAAATACCCATCCAACCCAAGGTGGCCAAAGTTCACTGGTTTCATTACCCACAACCCCATGGTCAGTGAGGGCTAAAGAGAGGACTCCAACCAAGACCTGTCAGCTCCAAAACTCATGCTGTTAATAACAGTGGCCCCTGCCATTCAATGATACCAAAAGACAACTATAGCAAGAGAACAAATGGCAGGACAGCTCCTACTTACTAACTGCTACTTCCACAACTACAAGCTATAAAAATGAGCAGACCATGGAGGAATCATGGAATTTTACCAAAGAAAGGTATATATATTATCAGAGATGGGGGGAGGGGCTGTGAGGGGAGACAGAGGGAGGTAGAGAGAGGAAGAAAGGGATAGGGAATAGCACCAAATCTTCCTTCCTGGGTTGCACACAAGGGGGGGGGGCAGTACACTCAGGTGAGCTATTTCACTGGCCTGACATAATCATCTAGAAACCTGTGAAGGAGAAGGCTGCATACACCAGGGGATGTCTCACTCTGTTCCTTCTTCCCAGGGATCACTCCAACAGACAACCAGAACATTTGTCAACATTAAAGATCTGTTGTCATTTAAATGATTCCTAGGTGCCAAGCCTATCAGAAAGTCTTTTTTTTTTCTTTTCTAAAATTAATGAGAGATAGACAGACAGGGAGAGAAGCACCAGGGTGGGGGAAGGGGGAGAGAGAGAGAGTAAGAGCAGGAGAGAGGGAAAGGGAGAAGGTGAGGGAGAGGGAGAGAAGAACCATCACTCTGACACATGTGATACCCAGGATCCACCTCAGGTCCTGGGTCCCAAAGGCAGGAACTTCTCTTGCACAGGGAAGGGGATTCCCCAGCCTTCCAGCATGTGGATGGTTCACCACCCCAGAAATATTTGTGGGGACCCTCCTCACTGTAGGAAGTGAGGCTCTCACATATGGACTCAATTATTAACTCTATTTCCAGCTCTTTCCCCAACCTATACAATCTGGGGCTGCAGTGTGCAGGAGAGCTGAAATAGTGCAAAGCCTCTTCAAGATGCAGCTTCTCTTTCTGGGGACTGGACCATATCCATCCAGGGACATCTCATTAGAACAAGATATCCAAAATGAGCAAAAATAGTTCAGTGTGCTGCTTTGTCATGTGTGCAACCCTGGTTCAAGTCTGGCCCCTATAACATTGAAGGAAGCCTCCATGTTGTAGTCTCTTTCACTCTCTAGCCCCCTATTTCTCTGTCTCTATCTAAAAATAAAATACATGCACATCTGTCAATATAAGTGTATCAGGGTTAGAGGGCATCAGAAACTGGGATAATGGTTAAACTAAACATCAGAGCCTCCTAGCAGCCCCATTGACAAGGGTTTGGGAGCTCTATGTTATGGGGGAGCAGAGACATCTGTGTAGGCACATTTCTCCCTCTTCCACAGTTCAGCATTGTCCTGGTAGCCACCAGAGCAAAGCAACTTCCATCAACACCAGAACAGCTTGGCTTCCTTAAAAAGGGAGCACGTCAAGGACATCACATCCCAAGGTAACACAGAATGAGACCTTTAAGAAACTAATAGTGACAAGAAAAGGGGAGAGTTGGGGAAGAGAGATGAATCCAACTGGTCTTCAGGACCCTAGTAGCCCCCTGAGCATGGCCTGTGGGGAGCAGATGATGGATGGTGCCCTTAGAGGCTGCCTATGATTGAAGCTGGAATGTCAATAGCAGACAGGGGAGAGGAGCAGGAAGTCAGATGGGTCTGTAGGCCTGCTGGGTAGGGGGGTGGGGGAGGACACAGAGGGGGCTGCAGTACTGAGGACAGGCCCTGTATGAAGAATGATAGAGAGGGGGCAGAGGCACTGATTATGGAGGAGGTTTCTAAGCAGCCTCCAAGGACACCCATGAAATAGCAAGGGCATCTGATAGCAGGATGAGAAGGGGCCTGCAAGCAGGTACTCACAGGCTTTCTAAAAAGGGGAGACTGTAGGCTCTGACACTAAGGGGGGCCAGGGAGGGCTTCCACCCTAAGCAAACTTCTGGGGCCCAGCCCAGACAAGAGCAGGTCCTTTTCCTTCTTAGAACTGCCAGAGAGTGGACCCCACTCTATTCTGGAAGGAAAAGACCCCTGGGGTTAATGTATCCTGGAACACTTTGAGTGTTTATAGAACATGCTAGACTCACTGCATTCTCCCAGCTTTTCTACAAGAAAAGGCTGCTGGCCAGCATGTTCTATAAACACTTGAAGAGTTCTAGGATAATGTCTCTGACCTATGGGGGTCGGGGGAGAGACAGCAGGGAGGGCTCCAAATAGCAGAATTTCTCCTGTTTTTGATCCTAAGGCCACACATATCAAAGACTTCTAATACCTCAGCACCTAGTACTCACAGTAAGTGAAAAAGGGAAGTGCAGTCAGTATTCCTGTAACTGGGTAAGGAAAATCAAAGTGCAGAGAGGCTAAGTAACTTGCTCAGAGTCACACAGCTAAGGGACTGGTCTCCATGGGACACAGACCCAGTTCTTCACAACTGTGTTTTATCAGGGTCCTTTCAGAATCCCTGTGGTGAAGGGACTTCCTCTTCACACAGGAGTGGGCATACTAAAGGCACTTCAGCAGCCAACCTGTGGCAGAATGCAGTCTCTGGAGGTGACTGAGGGGTTAGGGCCTCAGCTGTTGTGCAGTTTACAGTGTCATCCGTTGAAAGCAGCAGAATGTGGATTATCACCCTCAGAGCTGGGTGGTGGTGTCCCTGGGGGAGTGCACACATCACCATGCACAAGGACTTGGGTTGCAGGGGGAAGGTTCATGAGCCCTGGAGCAGTGCTGCAGGTATCTCTCCCTTTACCCTTTCTCTGCCTCACCCTCTATCAAAAAGGGAAACAAATGGCCACTAGGAATGGTGGAGCTGTGTAGGCAGAGCTCCTAGTGAAAACCCTGGTGGCCAAAAAGGGAAAAAAAAAAAAAGAGTGAAAAGAAAAAGACTTTGATCTCTTATGGCTCAGACAAGTTTTCTGAGTTTTAAGGATGTCAGTGACATCTGTCAATCAGCTCCTAAATGGCTGGGTAACTTCATTTTGACTCCTACTGACATCATCCCTTTTCCACCTGGCTTCCAGAGTCACAGAAAGAGTTAGGACCAGCCTAAGGTGCTTATCTAGGCAATGACTTTGAGGATCAGCATCCAAAAAGAAAAAACAAAGTGGGGGGTAGCTAGGAAGTGGCACAGTGGATAAAGTGTTGGATTCTTAGGCATGAAGTCCTGAGTTCAATTGTAAGAATCAGTATTACATGTGCCAGAGTGATAATGCTCTGGTTCTCTTGCTGTTTCTCATAAATAAATAAATCTTAGAAAAAAGAAAGAGGGCTGATCTTGGAAGTAGCATAGTGACTAAAGCCTTAGGCTTGTAAGTATGAGGTCCTGAGTTCAATCCCTGGCAATGCGAATGCCAGTGATGATGCTCTGGTGTTTTTGTTTCTCCTCTCCTCTCCTCTCCTCTTCTCTCTCTCCCTCTCTCTCTCTCTCTCTCTCTCTCTCTCCCTCTCTCTTTCTCTCTCTCTCTTTCTATCTCTTTCTCTCTCTCAGAGGGGAGAGAGATACTGCCAGAAGTGATGATGGAGAGAACACCATAGAAACATGGGAGCTAGGGAGTCGGGCGGTAGCGCAGCGGGTTAAGCGCAGGTGGTGCAAAGCACAAGGACCGGCATAAGGATACCGGTTCGAACCCCGGCTCTCCACCTGCAGGGGAGTCGCTTCACAGGCGGTGAAGCAGGTCTGCAGGTGTCTATCTTTCTTTCCTCCTCTCTGTCTTCCCCTCCTCTCTCCATTTCTCTCTGTCCTATCCAACAACAACAATAACTACAACAATAAAAAAAAACAAGGGCAACAAAAGGGAATAAATAAATAAAATAAAATAAAATAAAATAAAAAAAGAAACATGGGAGCTAGACAAATGAGTGCTGTCCTTTAGAGAAACAGTTTCTCCCCTGAAGAGTTGCTGTATGTCTTTATAAGCCCAGGGAGGACAGCCTTGCTCTTTCTGGCCTGCTCTGTAGGAAGACACAGTTACAATGTGTGCTCATTTCAGCCTACTTCTTTAGCTTAGATATTCGTCTACCAGAAGCTTGCTGACAAGAAAAAAAAAAAAAAAAAAGAAAGAAAGTTATTCAAAATGAGGTAAAAGTGCCTTCCTTGTTATAATCTGAGTTCCTATTCTTTTGGGAAAGTAGGCAGGAGGTAGGTGGGGAACTATTGCTTCAAGAGTGGTTGAGGGCATGCACTGGCCCAGGGAATATGTACTGAAAAGATCAGAATTGATCTATAACCTTCTCAGAAACAATTTTCATTCCAGGAAAACAAGGCAGAGAAACCAAAATACTTTTTGAAAAATTTTGCTTGAGGAGAAAGCTTACTGGTGTAGCACAAGACTTACATGTCTGAGATCCCAGCTTCAATCCCCAGCACCAGGCCCATCAGAGCTGAGACAGTGCCCTGGTGTCATCCTCTCACATGAATAAGTAAACAAATAAGCTTTAGGTTATTTTGTGTTTATGTTTAAACTGTTTTCTAACTCAAAATATCGATAATATAGAAAGGATCTGAAATGTGCGTGAAGACACTAACATCTGGGTGGCACATACACAGCTCTCTCTTTCTCTGAGATATATTGTGCTTTGGAAGATAAGCCCAAATAGCTAAGAAGAAAACAGGCTGATTTGAGAATCAGAAACTCTGGACATCCTGACTTTTGTGATGCAAACAGCTCAGACAGTCTAAAGTCTGATAAGATTTGAATAAGGAACAAAACTCTTCATCTCCAGTTTTCTGATTATTTGATTATTCAGAGACCCTTCTAGAGCACTATTATAAACTGGCACTTTTTGGGGGACATGAGGTTAAACAGAAGAAAAATACTTCCATTTTTCTGGCATCTCCAAGCTAGGGAAAGGATCAGACAGAAAGTAAACAAATAAATTAGTGATAAGAACCCTGGAAAAAAAGCAAACAATGATGAGATCAGGCTGTGGCTTTATTCAGTTCACTAAGGATGAATATATGTCTCCATGAGGAATTTGTAACCAGCTAAGAACTTGGGGGAACAAATAAAGGCCATTATGTGGTGTGATGTGTCATTGTACTAAGTCAGGACAGGTCTCGAAACTTTACATCAGGCCCAACCTGACACTGTTGACTGGCTACGGAAGAAGGGCAAATGCTAGAAGAAGAAGAGGTGCTGAATGAGTCCTGAGGGTGACAGGTGGACAGCATGGTTCCTGAACACCCTGAGGAGAGGAGAAGAGAAGAGAGGAGAGGAGAGGAGAGGAGAGGAGAGGAGAGGAGAGGAGAGGAGAGGAGAGGAGAGGAAAGGAGAGGAGAGGAGAGGAGAGGAGAGGGGAAGGGAGGGGAGGGGAGGGGAGGGGAGGGGAGGGAAGGGGAGGAGGGGAGGGGAAGAGAGGGGAAGAGAGGAGAGGAAAGGAGAAGAGAGGAAAGGATAAGAAAGAAGAGGGGAAGGGAGAGGAGGGGTGTGGAGGGAGGGGGATATGAGAGGAGAGGAAGGGGAGGGGAGGGGAAAGAAGAGGAGAGGGAGGGGAAAGGAGAGGAGAGGGAAGGGAGGGGAGGGGACAAAAAGTAGAAGAGAGGGAATGGAGGGGAAGGGAGGGGAGGAAGTGCAAGAACTGGGCAGAGATCAAATATGGCCTGACTTTGGACACATTTGGCCCTTTTTCCAAAACAAATATGGCAGCTGTTGTACATCTCAGTTGCAAAGATGTGCTGTTCTGACTACACCCTGACCAAGTACAGTCATTCTGGCTGCAGTGTCTTGGAGGTGGGGAAAGAATAGAAATGGAGAGACAAGAGCAGCCAATGTGAGCTATATTCAGGGAACTTACTGGCTTTGTAAATAAAGTTTTCTTGCAACACTGCTTGCTCATTTGTTTTCCCACTGCCTGCTCTGGCTCTCACACTACAGTGGCAGAGTTCACTGAGTTCAGAGGTTTTGTCAGAATATATATGCCATGGAATACTACCCTGTAATAAAAAAAGATGGTATTATATTCTTTGGATGGAATTAGAGGTGATTATACTTAGTGAAATGAGTGAAGAGGTACAGAAGTGTATCACAGTAAGACAGGAACAGGGCTGAGGTCCTAGGTTTGGCTGTTTTTAGCCATAAGTGTTTAAAGTAGTAGACAAAAAGTTCAAGGGGGTGGGGCTGGATGGTGGCACACCAGGAAGAGGGCACACATTACAGTGTGCAAGGACCCTGGATCAAGGGGCAAAGCTTCACAAGTGGTGAAGCAGTGCTACAAGTGTCTCCCTATCTCTTCCTTCCCTCTCAGTTCCTGTTTATATCCAGTAAATAAGTGAAATATATTTTAAAAAAATAGTTCAAAGGCTGGATGGTGGCACACCCAGTAGAGCATACACATTACCATGCAGGGGGAAGTTTCACAAACAGGGAAACAGTGCTGCAGGTGTTTCTCCTTCTCTCTGTCTCTGTCACACTCTATCAAAAAGAAAAAAGGGAGAAAATGGCCACTGGGAACAGTGGAGCTGTGCAGGTATGCCAAGACCCAGGGAAAAGCTTACTCTCAAAAATAAACTAAGAAATAAAAATAAAACAAAAACTTCACAAAGATGTCAGTGCAGTTAGTTTTCATCAGGGGAAGATAGAAAAAACCATGTATGCAAACTCCAAAGAGAAAGGTAGTACAGGGGCCAGGCAGCGGTGAACCCGGTTAAGCACACATAGTATGAAGTGCAAAGGACCCACACACCCACACAAGGATCCAGCTTGAGCCCCCAGCCCCCCACCTGCATGGGAGTCACTTGCTTCTCTCAATTTCTTTCGGTCCTATCGAAAAAATGGCTGCAGGAGCAATGTATTCATAGGGCAGGCACTGAGCCCCAATAATAACCCTGGAGGCCAAAATAAAATAGAATAAAAAAAGAAAAGTAATAAACAAAATTTATCCCTTTCATATTTTTAGTAGTCTTACATAGGGCCTCATCAGGCATGGATCTCCATCTAACTCCCCTAATTTGCCAGTCAGAGCTATGATTTTTCTCATTATTCTTTTAGTTGCTTCAGGCCACTTCTTGCCCGGCTAGTTTCATGGGAGAGAGACCAGGAACTCGTGGTGGTGTGGTAATACAATTCTTTAGGCATGCGAGAGCCCGAGTCAGGTGTGAGCACAGTGGGTTAAGCCACGTGGCGCCAAACCACAATGGCCACATCTGCCTCCTTGTCTGCATGCTTGCTCTCCTCCAGGTCGGGACACGAAAAGAAAGAGAAACCAGAAACAGAAGTGACTTTTATAGGCTAAAACCAGAAGTGGCAAGTCAGAAATGGAAATGGTTAGAAAAGGGGGTGGAGAAAGGAAAAAGGCACTCTGGGAACTTCCTTAACAACAGTTTCCATGATTTTAACTGGTGGGATTAATGTTACCCTGCAGGCAGGGTGGGTCTCGAGGTAGAAAGAAGACAGATTAAAGGAATGGGTGGAAAATCTTTCAGGCAAAACAATGATTATGTAAATAGGACATAGTGTCAGCAATGGAATGCGTGGGGGGGGGGCTGGCTTAATGCCCTACACTTCTTTTATCCCTTTTCCTCAAAGAGGGGTCGACTGAGTTTCCAGGCTCCTTTTCTATTTTTTGATACCAGTCAGCCAGTGGGGACCAGAGAAACTAGCCTGAACCCTGTTACAAAATGTTTAATCACTAGTAAAAGCATTATATATATATATATATATATATATATATATATTTTTATTCCCTTTTGTTGCCCTTGTTGTTTTATTGTTGTAGTTATTATTGTTGTTGTCGTTGTTGGATAGGACAGAGAGAAATGGAGAGAGGAGGAGAAGACAGAGAGGAGGAGAGAAAGATAGACACCTGCAGACCTGCTTCACCGCCTGTGAAGCGACTACCCTGCAGGTGGGGAGCCGGGGTTTGAACCGGGATCCTTATGCCGGTCCTTGTGCTTTGCGCCACCTGCGCTTAACCCACTGCGCTACAGCCCGACTCCTGTAAAAGCATTTTTAAAAAAGCAATTTGCCATCTCAGAACAAGACTGCCTTCTTAATCTCTCCTTTCTGGTAAAGCTCAGGGTGACACTCAGTGTTTATCCAAATCCATCCTTCCACTAATATTTGTCATAAACTAGGAAAAGGCATATAGAAATTTACTGTTAGTGAGGAGAGGTCAAGAATAAGTAGACAAACAAATAAATAACCATCTGTGATAGAGGGAAGAAAGAGACCTTAAGAATGCAATTATCAGGCAAGCCTTAAAGCTAGTCTGAACATAAAAATATCAGTTATCCCAATGGCAAAATGGAAGCCCTTAAAAAAAAAAAAATATATATATATATATATATATATATATATATATATATATATCCAGTAAGTTAAGCAGTAGAGAAATGTGTTAAGTCTCTTCTTTCCAACAGCCCAACTTGCCTTCAATTCTCCTTTGTGGAGCACACAGGCAAAGTCAAGCTTTCCATGAAGAAAAATAACTTGGAAGCAAACCAAAGAATGCCATCAGCAAAAATCAATAAAATTGATCTTCATCTCAGTAATTTCCCCTCTGAGGGTGAAGAGTTCTCAAGACAAGGTGTTGGGAAATGCTCTGTTGGTCCAGAGTCTGAATGCTTGAACACTGTCACCCCTCCCTCCTCTCTGACTTCCTTCTCCTCCTCTCTGAATCTCCCCTCCAGCCTCCACAGGCAAGAATCAGGACAGGAATAGGGAGAAAGTTTTACATTGCTGCAGATATCAGGTTGCCAACATTTGCCAGAATCTGGGCAGAAGGGTTTTCAAAATGGAAGTGAATCCACTACCTTCAGTTCTTTATCAAATCCTCCCAGCCACAAATAATTAAAATCCTCAGGTCAGAGAACCGTCTCTGCATGCCCTAGAGATTGATGTTGTGTGTCCAGGGCTCAGGCACAGCATGCCTTGTGGCTGAAGACAACAAATGGCTTTTTTGTTTTAGTTTTTATTAGTTTCTTTTTTTTTTTTTTTTGCTTGTTTATGTGTTTTGCCACCAGGCTTATTGCTGAGACTTGAGAGCCTGAGAGGGTTCCACAACTACTAGTGGTCTAAGTTAGGCCTGACTAGCCAATTGGATACAGCAGTATATTAAAAAGATTGTTCATCATAACCAAGTGGGGTTTATCCCAGGGCTGCAAGGTTGGCTAATATACATAAATCAATTGTGATTCACCACATCAATAAATGCAAGACCAAAAAACATGCAGTTATATCAATAGATGCAGAGAAAGCCTTTGGCAAAAGCCAACATCCCTTTATGATCAAATGCTACAAAAAATGGGAATAGGTGGAAAATCCCTCAAGATAGTGGAGTCCAATATAGCAAACCTACAGCCAACATCATACTCAATGGTGAAAAACTGACTAGCTTTCACTTGGGCAGCTAGTGCACCACCAGCTACAGGGAGCATGAACTTTCTTCCCCTTCTCCCATTTTGTCCACATCTTTTGTCTCTCACATCATGAGAGAAATACACATAAGAGCCATCATAAGACTCCACCTCACACTTGTGAGAATGACCTACCTCAGCAAAACAGGAATTAGAATCCACTAGTGCTGGTGAGGATATGTAGAAAAATGAACTCTGTTTCACTGCTGGTGAAGGGTGAAAACTAGTGCATTCCCTTTGAAAAGCAGTATGGAAAGTCCTGAAACAAATAAAAATGGAATACCTTGTGATCCAGCAATACACCTTCTCAGCCTAATACAAAGAGCACAAATACACTAATATGAAAGGACACATGCACCCCAATTTTCACAGCTATCTTAGTCACTAAATGACCAAAGTATGGAAGCAACCTCATTGCCCATTAACAGATGACTAGACTGTGAAGTTATAGAATATATATATATATATATATATATATATATATATATATATATATATATATATATTCAACAGAGTACTACTCTGCAGTCAAAAAGAATAAGATTGCCCTTCAGGTACAAAATGAATGGAGCTAGAGATGATTACGTTTAGTGAAGGAAGGAAGCAAAAGACAATTATCAAACTGTTTTTCTCATATGTGAGCTAGAGAGAATTAAAATAAATAAACTTGCACAATAAATACTCACCAAACTGTATCGTAGACATTGGGAGAATTCTGGTGACTGATTATCAGAGAGAAGAGGGGAGACATGGCACTTCAGTTGAGGGGGTGGTAAATTACACACATACATAGATGAGATCTTATAATTTTGTAAACCAGTTTAAAAAATCACTAATTATAAAAAACAAACCAGACAAACAAAAGAAAAACCCTCAAGTGGACACATGGAACTTGTTCTGAGCCAAATAGATGTTTTGGAGAAGCCAAGGTTTCTAAGTGAACATTTAACAGACTGCCTCAACAATTCAGCAATGGCAAGATACAAAAGGTACCAGATTACTCAGCAGAGGCCTATATGCTAGCATTTCCCTGGGACATCTTTTACCTAGCAACCATGACAGACAAATGAATGTTAAGAACCAATCCCAAAAGTTTCATAAGAGATGAACCCCCTCCCAAAAAATATAAAAGCTACTCTGCCTTGTCCCTGAGGGTATTAGCACTCTGGGTTCTCCTCTCTGTCTCCATCCTGCACCAAAGTGTGATGCTTAGTCCCAAATATTGGGTTATCATAAAAGTCATGATGTATTTTTCTATGCAAATAAAATGCAGCATGAATTTTCCAACAATCCAATAAATGCATTCAGGCCAACATAAACACCCATTACTAAGTGACTGGATAAAAAAAGTTGTATCTGTGGGGCAGGAGAAATAGTATAGTGGTTATACAAAGAGGCTCCAAATTCCCAGGTTCAATACCCTGCACCACCATAAGCCAGAGCTGAGCAGTGCTTTGGGGGGAGAAGAAAAATTTTTTAAAAAAAGAAAAAAAGAAATTGTATCTGCACCTCCCCTTTCTCCCATTCCATGTGCAGCTAAACCTCAAGTTCACCTCTTTAGAGAAATGCATATTAAAGCCACAATGGGATTCTACCAGTCACTGGAGAACTCATAGTGTTCAGGGGGAATTTTTTCTACCCCAAACCACTAATATATATCAGGTTTCAAAATTGATGTATTACCCGTACCATTAAGCACTTAAAAAATCAACTAAGCTGGAAGCATAAAGATGGCTATGCCAAAGACATATGTTTGAGCACATGAAAAGGAATCCCAAGCTGTGGTTGGGGTACTGTGGTATCTGTCCTTCTTGATACCTCTCTCCCTCTCTGCTTCTCACCCTCTGTCAAAGGACTCTGGGGAAGGAGGACAGGGAGAGGTGGGGTGGGGAAGGCTAGCATCTGGTGCATGATAATGGACAAGGACCTAAGTGAAAGGTAAAAATGTTTTATAGACACCTCTCATGGTGAGATGGAAAATTGTATCTATGTGTCAACAATTGTACTATAAATCCTTAACCTCCCAATAAAAAAATAAAAATAAAAATCTAAAAACAACAAACATTCAGGAAAGAAAGGAAAAAAGAGTCAGGGAGGTGGCTTGTCCACCAGAGTGCACATGTTGTCATGTGCAAAGACTTGGGCCAAGACACCAGCCCCAACATGGAAGCACATGCAGGGGTATGTTTTAGTGGTGAAGCCCTGATGAAGTGTCTTTCTTCTCTCCCTCTCGCTCTCTCATATACACACACCTACAGGGGGGGAAATGACCACTGAGAGTGGTGGAATTGTGCAGGCATTGAGCCCCGGTGATCACCCTAGTGGCAAAAACAAATCAACAAAGCTTCTCTCTAGTGGATGATATGGGAAAATCTCCGTACTCCCAGGGAAAGGGAGATAAGGACAAACAAGTGTGCTTTTGCCACTGCTGGTGGCAGGAGACAGGCTGTCCATACTTGTCTCTGTATCAAGTTGTGCAGTTTGAAGTACTTCTTAAATTATAAACTGTGGGTCTCCGAATGAGGCAGAGCTTTGCAAAGACCAGCAAGACTCAGGCCAAATGGAAAGCCCAGGAAAAGTGGTGCAGTCTTTGCTTGACTTCTATACAGATAAAAAAAAAAAAAAAGAAGAAGAAGAAGAAATGGAAAAATCTTGCTGCTAATGTATTGTTACCAGGATACCGTTTTTCCAGTTACTCACAAAGAGCAGAGATGATTAACCCCAGGTTTCAATTCCAGGGTGACTGTTTCAAAAAACCCCATACTTCCTGCCACCCAGAGGTTAAACACTGAATTATGATTGACACTGCAATAATTAAATTCACAGCACAGACTTCTGTCAGCTCTAAATCGGGTTTCTGGCTTGAGTGGTGAGGGCCAAAGAGAGAGATGGTAATGTGCGAGCAGAGTTGAGATCTGAAATCCTCTAGCGGGGTCTGACAGAGTGACCTGGGAGCCACCAGTGCCATCAGGACAGAGAACTGACCCTCTGTCCACCCAATGAGCAGAACTAAATTCCCATGTCAGAGAGATTCTGGGACCAAGTGCCAACAGGAGACATTTACTTACCTGGAGCTTTTTTTCTCTTGGAATTTACATCCAAGTGGGACTTCTTACCAAACTGTGACTCCAACAGCTCACTGGGTCTGAAAGTCACCAGAAATTGTTGCCCCCATGGCAAGGAAGGCCCAGGACGTGAGTCTCAAGGGGTCTGGCAGGTGCAGGGTCTTGAGTGTCAGACACACAGCAACAAAGATCCAGGGTTGGCTACAGCTGGGTCTGGGCCTGGGCCTGGACCTGGACCTGGGCCTGGGCCTGGGCCTGGGCCTGGGCCTGGGCCTGGGCCTGGGCCTGGGCCTGGGCCTGGGCCTGGGCCTGGGCCTGTGCTTGGGCCTGGGCCTGGGCCTGGGCCTGAGCCTGCACCCAGGACACACCTGGGAGGCCTGGAAGTGCTGGAACAGCACCTGGCTGAGCAGAGGAGAGGGGAGGGGTGTGAGGATAATCACCACCTGGACCCAAAACTCTAGTCATTCTCTAGCAGAGCCCCAGGCAAGGTCTAGGCACACTCCTCTTTGAGTGGTTCTCACTAGAGCAGAAAGAAAGCTTACTCTGAATATAAAGAAGTAGTTGAACCGCTGCTTTTTCAGTCCAGCCTTGCAAAATAGCTGTAGCTTATTATTTCCTGTATCACAGATGCAGAGAGGGCTCTCCCTCAGGGCAGCAGAGCAGTCCTGGGCAGGCAACAAGGAAGGTACCTTTGTCCAGTCTGAAATCACTTACTAACTGGCTTTGCGGGGAAAGTCCCTAGGCCAGTTCAGCCTCCCCCCCACCCCCAGTGACATGAAGCTTGAGAACCTAGCCACCTGCTAAGCCCCGTCCAGAGTGGCCAGCACCTTCAGTTCTATCAGAGACAAGGACATTACCCACCCTGAGGGGTACAGATCACACAGACCCCTGGATCTAAGCAGGAGTTTTTGCCTGTGTTGTGTGTGATCCTCCTGAACAGCCAGGTGTCCTATCAGAAGACCCGCCCTTTACCCAAAGATCCATGGGACACCTTACCCAGACTTCTGGGATAGGATCCCAGGTGGGGCTCATGTTGGCTTTGAAGACACAGGCGTGTGGACTCTAAGCCTTCCACAAATTAGTAGGCTTCTTGCCAGAAAGAAGGCTCTACCCCTCTTTTTTTTTTTTTTAAGTGGAATAGTCTCATTCCTTTGGTGTTTGACATGTAGCTGTAGTGATAATCTCGGTTTCCCACAACCTTCTGCATACATAAGTACTGCTGAAAACTCTTATCACATAATACCAGGGTTAAAATAAGTCTCCATATGGATCCAGTATGCAGATTCTATTTCAATAGCCCACTCGGAGTGTGGTGAAATACAGAGATCTTGTAGGTGGTGTTGGTATGCATGAGACCCCTTCTGTTTCATTTGGTTTAAATCCCCCCTGCTTAACACTATTCTATTTACATAACCACTTCATTCTATTTACATAACCTCTGTTAACAAGCACCACCCTCCCTCCAGGGCATTGGTTCAATCCCCACTGTTTCATGATATGTTTTTGCTCCACCCCCTCTCCTTGTCACACCCTGATCCTCTCCTTGTCACACTCTGATTGTCATCAGTCACTTTTCTCTCCACCCTCTCTATGTCACATCCTGTTTCCACCCTACTTGGCAAGTATATATAAAGACAGCATTGTGAGTTTTACAGTACTTTGAGTTTAGCTTAGCTTGGTATAGATTGTGCTGTGTCCTGCATGAATAAAGAGATACTGCCTACAACCCAGCCATGAGTCCCGGGTCGTCTGTTACCCGCCCATGAAGCCAGCCCAGCGAAAACAACATAGCCCGCGCAAAACAACAAGGTGGGTGTGGTGGTAACACATATAGTTCTAAGTCTTTTTTTTCTTTGTCTTATCTTTTTTACAATTTGTTTATTGGACAGAGACTGAAAACCAGGAAGGAAGGGAGAGATAGAGATGGAGAGACAGATACCTGTAGCACTGCTTCACTACTTGAGAAGCTTCCCCTGTGCAGGTGGGGATGAACCCAGGTCGTTTTGCACTGCAACATGCACTCAACCATGCACATCATTGCCTAGGTCTGTAACACATTATTCTGAGGAAGTTTGAACTTGAAACCTCATAGATAATTTGGGGCCACAAAATAGCTCGCTTGGATGGTTCGCTACTTTGACTTGTGTGTGACCCAGGTTTCAGCCTGTCTCCCATGTATTGGAGAAAGCTCTAGTGCTGTGGTTTCTTATATTCTTGCTCTCTCTCAGACTTTTGGTCTATTTTTCTATCTGAAAAAGTCATCCTGGAGTAGTGAAGCCCTGGTGATAGTGTGTGTGTGTGTGTGTGTGTGTGTGTGTGTGTGTGTGTGTGTGTATGTGTGTGTACATATGTATATATCCATATTCTTA
Organism: Erinaceus europaeus; assembly: GCF_950295315.1. Classification (NCBI taxonomy): domain Eukaryota; kingdom Metazoa; phylum Chordata; class Mammalia; order Eulipotyphla; family Erinaceidae; genus Erinaceus; species Erinaceus europaeus. The sequence goes on from NC_080170.1 coordinate 62,541,295, forward strand.
GAGAGCAACTTTACCTCAATTGAAAAATAAGCACCTATTCCAGAGAGATATCTCACTAGGTAGTTATATGCCTTGCAAAGGTTAATACTCTAGCACCCCCGGGTAGGTGCTATGGCTCTTGTACTGTGGTGTCTTTCTCCCTATCTTCTTCTCTCTCTAACACACACATTGTCTCTCCTTCTCTCTGAAAAAGTAACCTGAAGTGGTAAAATCACACATGTGAGAGATCCCTGAAATAAATAAATAAAATAAATAAATATTCCCTTTACATACCCCACACATTCTCTCCCAGTCTATGATCATCCCCATTATGAAGAAAATAATGTTAGCCCAGACTGGTTCACCTCCTCTGGTTCACTCACAGGAGGCTGGGTGATAGTGAACCTGATTGAGCTTACACATATCTCCCCTATCCCTCTGGATTTCTCTCTGTCTCTGCAAATAAAATTTTAAAAATCCAAAGGCTGCTGGGAATAGTGGATTTATCATGCAATCACCAAGCCTCAATGACAACCGTGGCACTAATAAAAAAATAATAAATAAACAAATAAATAAATGAAAGTTTCCCCAGTTCAAGAATCCCAGATCTATCTATGAGTTATGTCTATCTAATGATACTGATTGCACCCCCTTTCCAGCTCCTGTTCTTTCATCAAGCCCCCCCCCTTTCCTCAGAAGTTACTCTCTTTCATGGGTTCACACCTTTTTTAAGGAAGTCTCTGGACTTGCTGTGGACATGCAAAAAAGTGGGACCTAATTGTGACTGCTTTGCTACTTCCTCTTTGAGAAGGAAGGGAAGCAGGATGCTTTGTTGGGATATTAGTTTGTTTCATTCTTCCTGTCTGTCTCCTCAGGCCACCCAGACAAGAAAATGGGACCTCCATACTCCTAGACCTCTGGAAAGATTTGCATTCAAGAGAGCAGGAATTGTCTGCAGAAGACCTTGTACTTTTTTGTTTTTCTCTCTCTCCATGACCCAGCCCCTGTTGGTAAACTTGAAGGGAAGCATGTGGCTAAAATAGCCTGTGCAGGGAGTCGGGCTGTAGCACAGCGGGTTAAGCGCAGGTGGTGCAAAGCACAAGGACCGGCATAAGGATCCCGGTTGGAACCCCGGCTCCCCACCTGCAGGGTAGTCGCTTCACAGGCGGTGAAGCAGGTCTGCAGGTGTCTATCTTTCTCTCCTCCTCTCTGTCTTCCCCTCCTCTCTCCATTTCTCTCTGTCCTATCCAACAACGACAACAACAATACTAACTACAACAATAAAACAACAAGGGCAACAAAAGGGAATAAATAAATAAAATAAATATTTTTAAAAAATAAATAAAATAGCCTGTGCAGTAGAAAGGTTGCAGTAAGAGAAAATAAAGGGCAGAGATGACTTGCCAACAGTGTGCCTGGGAGATGAGGCCAGATTCAAGACAGTGAGCAATTGGGGGGCAGCTTTGGCTTGGGGGCTCTGGTGATTTCCCCTAGCTTCATAAATATTTTTTGCTCCCCAAAATTTATTGGGACCCAGCCTCCATACATCATCTTTATATTGAAGATATCAGTGGAGATCTCAGTGGACTTAAAAATGAAAGACTTTTACCTTGAAAGGGGAGCTAGACTTTTACCTTGTAAGGGGATCTAGCATCACTTCCTATAGAAGATGCAGACGTGTTTTACATGGTAGTGGGCTGACTGAGCCATATGCGCACATTGTCTAGCACATTTCACCTTCCAGTAAGTCCCTGAATACTAATGTGTGTGCCGTGACTACATTGATTCCCCATAGCTATAGGGTTAGTAGAAACATTGAGGATGGACAGAAAGGGTAACCACAAAGTGGAACTCAGAATATGGTATATTGCACTAAAGCAAAGGACTCTGGGGAAGGAAGGAAAGGGAGAGGATGGAGAGGGTGTCCTTTGCACCACTCTCACCCTCAACTTGGGTCTCCTGGTGTAGGATGGTAGAAATAGGCCTAAGTCGGAAAGTGAGAGTGTTTCACAGACACCTATCACAGGGAAATGAGATTGTAACCAAGTGCCAACAACTGAACTGTAAACCATTAGCCCCCTCCCAATAAAGTGATAAGAAAGTAGTGTTTTAAGGGTGTTGGTTACTTTTAGCCCAGGACCAGAAGATCAGGTTTGACACACTGGCTCTTTGTGAGTCTCTGAGGTTCTCTGAGTAATTCATTTACCCTCCCAATATTTTGTCTAGAAACAATAAAGCTGGGGAGACAGTATAATGGTTCTGCAAAAGACTTTTATGCCTGATACTATAAGATCCCAGATTCAATCCCCAGCACCACCAGAAGCCACAGTTGGATAGTACTCTGGTTAAAATTAAATAAGAGATAATAATCATAGCTAGATATTAGGGGATTGAGAAAATTAAATAATGCAATATGTGTCTTTTTCTACCAATGTGCTTAGGACATGCTTAGCATTAGTTAAGTATTATACACAAAAAAATTTGACGTAAAAACATTTGACAAAGTTAAATATATTGTACAGATGAAAGTCATCATTATCAAGTGCTTGCTTTTAAAAGTTGATGTGAAAAGAAATGTTCTCATTTAAAAAAACAAATTAAACATCTGTACTTTAAACATATTCAATTATAACAAGAGGAGAGAAAAATGTTTATATCCACAGATGGGGAATGTGGCTTATTTGGGCCTAAAAATAATCCAACAGTGAGATAACTCAGATCCAGTTCCCATAAATATTCATGGGGTGATTAAAATATAGTACTCAAGATTTTCTTTTGTGTATACATGTCTGAATAGGAATTTTTTTTTCTTTCTTACCAGAACCATGCTCAGCTTTGGCTTAAAGTGGTGCGGGGGATTGAACCTGGAACCTTGGAGCCTCAGGCATGAGTCTCTTTGTATAAACATTATGCTATCTACCCCCACCCTGGAAAATCTTTTAAATTAAACAGTTTTCTTTCATCTGCCAAGCATATGATATAAATATCTAATCAATAATTCATCCTGGCCATAAATAAATAAATGCTATGACTCAGTTAAGGCAATGACAAAAATTCCTGTCAGGAAACTTGGTCAGAGCTAAATAAGACAACTTCATTTAAAGCAAAGTGAATAATCTAACTCTCTACAGATCATTCATTCCAAGATTAAATGCTATGGATTTGTTAATACAATATTTATACAACTTTCCCATATTTGGGAGCTACTCTCTTCCTTGATCCAGCTTTCTGGTTCTTTTTCCAGCCATGACATCATCTCCCCCAGACAGTACCTTGGATCCACCTGCGTATCAGATTTCAGGCTCAGGGGAAAGAAAAAAAAAAACTAGTATAGCCCAGGCCCTTTGGAATATAACTAGAATAAGCCTACTAGCTATCTAAAAATGGAGACACCCCTCCCCGACTCTTCCTCTGCACTATTTCAGCCTTTAGGTTCATGATTAGTCAATAATTTGTTTGGCTTTACATGTTAACTCTCTTTTCAGCCACCAGGTTCCAGATGCTAGCATGATGCCAACCAGACTTCCATGGACAGCAAACCCCACCAATGTGTCCTGGGACTCTGGTTCCCCAGAACCCGCCCCACTAGGGAAAGAGAGAAGCAGGCTGGGAGTATGGATCAACCTGTCAACACCCATGTTCAGTGGGGAAGCAATTATAGAAGCCATACTGTCCACCTTCTGCATCCCACAATGACCCTGGGTCCATACTCCCAGAGAGTTAAAGAATAGGAAAGCTATCAAGGGAGGGATTGGGATATGGATTTCTGGTGGTGGGAACTGTGTGAAGTTGGACCCCTCTAATCGTATGGTTTTGTCAGTGTTTCATTTTTATAAATAAAAGAAAAAAAACTGCACCCTGGGCCTAGAGTTTGGTTCTGAGGGAAGGTCAACCCCGTGTTCTAGGAGTTTCTTAAAAACTGCCAGGTCTACCCAGATTGGAAGACCACCAAACTCCCAAAGGAATACAAGGTTTCCCCCACTTTCTCCAAATAGACAAAAAAAAAATATTTGATGGGTTACTTGGGATGGTGGGGTATTGAGAACCATTGATTTATGTGGAACTTTTTTTCTTTAGCATTTTAATACCCCACCCCCCAAGTAACTTACCAAATGAGACCAGATAAGTTCATTCTGCTTTCAGAGAGTGGACCCTTCTACCTGACATAAGAGTGCAGGCATTATGAGTTTGCTAAGGAGATTGGCACACATGGTGGTGAAGGCCTTGGGCTTTGGAGATGCTTTAGAGTTTAAAGTCAAGTTAAACTGCAGACCAGCTAATTCATGTATTGAAGCTTTCGTTTCCTCGGCTATCAAGCAGGCTTACAACTGGAAGCTCCCTCCAAGAGGTCTTGAGAACTCAGGTGAAGAGATCTGACTGGCCGGCAGGGAGTAAGTGCTTGTGGTAGGCACCTATAGAGGGCACCCCAAAAAGATTCAATGTATTTATTTCTTTTAAAGAAATGAATTTTTAATATTTATTATTTTTTATTTAATAGAACAGAAAGAAATTGAGAGTGAAGGGGATAGAGACACCTGCAGCTCTGCTTAACTATTTGTGAAACATCCTCCCTGCAGGTAAGAATTGGGGCCTTGAATTCTGGTTGTGCCACTGCCTGGCTCTGCTATTTTTATTTTAATAGAAGATAAGAAATAGAACAGGGAGATGGGAGGAGAAAGGGAACGAAAGAGAGAAGGAGAGAGAGAGATGGAGGGAGAGAGAAGGAGTGCCATTGCAACACTGTAGAAACACTCATGAAGATTCTCCCCCTACAGGAGTTTCATAGGGGTGACCAGGGGCTTGAACCTAGGCCCACAGGAATGTGCATGGTAATGTGTATACCTACTGGGTGAGCCGCCTCCCCAACTCACAAAGATGCTATTGAGTACCTGGACTGAGGAGGATTCAAAACACTGGACCTTGGTCTCCTGTTGGTTTGTTTCCAAGACCCCTTCTGCTTAACTCTGTGGTCTATTTACATAATCATTGTTTTGAGACCTGCACTGGTTTAATCCCCACTGGTTCACTGGTTCCCGCGCTTTTTCCTTCTCCCCACCCCCTATCCTACATACATCCTCTTCTTCCTGACACTTCCGCCTCAGGAGATAATAAGGACAGGATTGTGATTAGAGATAGCTAGATCGAACTGCATCCCTGCTCGTCAATAAAAATTGAACTGCGTTCCCAGCTCAGCCATGAGTTCCTGGTCGTCTCTCTCTCTCGCCCGCGAAGCTAGTCCGGCAGTATCCCTATTGTGGGAACCCAGACCCTCAGTGACCACTCTGTGGCCCCAATTTTCTGTCCTGTCAAATGCAGTAATGTCCTTCCTCCAACACAGAGAACTAGATGTTTGTAATTGCTGAGCTAAGTACAGTCTGCATAGAGACATAGTTTTTCCACAAGCAGCAAGAGAAAGGACCAGAAATAATATCCATGTGGCAAGGCAATTGGGAAGCATGAGGTTCTCCTGCTTATGCCTGGGCCATCGCTGGGTCAGGGAGTTGGGCCGTGCTCTGTGTAAGCATCACAAATTAAAAAAAATAAAAAAAGATTTTCTCTAGAGTTGAGGCTCTGATGTTGCCCGAGAATGAGTGGTCCCCATGGGGATGGAAGTGAGTTCCCCATCATCAGAAGTATTCAAGCACAGTGAGTCAGGGCATCCAGTGGTGATCATTTAATCTCTCCCAGAGGAGCCAACGAAGATGTTGCCACAGCAGTCCTCTTGAGAGTGAAGCTACCGCAAAACTGGATCCCTAACACCAAGGAAAGGAGTGGGGCTTTAAAATAACAAACAAAGGTGCCCTGAAGACTCATTGGGACAATCCGCTGGCATGCCCCTCCCTGCATCCTCAAGGAAAGGGGGGTATCAGAGCGTGAACAGGCCATCTTCTTCTTCCCTCCCCTGTGGCATGTCGCTTAGAACATTCTTAATGTCTCCGCCGCTGCTGGAGAGCCTGGAAACAGAAGGGGAAAAAGATCACAGGGAAGTACCAAAGCCAGGAAGAAATGGATGTGCTGAACTCCAGCACTTGCATCAAAGGCCAGGAGGGGAAAAGGATTCCAGTTATGAGCTGGTCAGCAGCTCAGTGACAGGGCACCTGCCTTAGGCAAGGGGGCACTGCAGGGGTCACTGGCACCATGTGGGAACAGCCAGGAGAACCCCTTAAATGGCAGAGTAGACCTTTGCTCTACCTTCTTTCGTTCCCACTGTTAAAATTAATTAACTAATTAATTACAGAGAGAGAAGTAGAAAGTCAGAGAAAGAGAAAGTTATTGAAAGAGACCACAGCACTGAAGCTTCCCTCACTATGATGGGGCCCAGGCTCAAACCTGGGTCATGCACAGGGCAAAGCAGTACACTATCCAAGTGGGCTGTTTTGCCAGCCAGGCTGATTTTATTTGAGAGAGAGAGAGAGAGAGAGAGAGAGAGCGAGAGCGCAACTGTACCTGGGACCCACAGACATGAAATTTTTTACATAATCATTATGCTGTCTCTCCAGCCCCCCCACCCCTGATTTTCAGAACAGGAAAGTGAGGAGTGAGGCTGGAAAGGTGTCCCAGAGGTAATGTAAACAAAAACAAGATTCTCATTTCCGGGAGAAGAAACTGAGCCACAGAGTATAAAGTGATTTTGCCAATCTATTATAGTTTCTATACTGCTGAGGAGACAGCATAATGGTTATGCAAGCAACTTTCATGCCTGAGGCTTGAAGGTCCCAGATTCAATCCCCAGCACCACAATAAGTCAGAAGTGAGCAGAACTCTGGTTAAAAAAGAAAAATAAATTAAAAAACAGATTACACTAAGTTGATGGAGAGATGGAGACATAAAGGAGTGAGGCTACTATAAGGCTTAAACATAGAGGTAATCACTAAACTAAATGAAAAATAATAGCCTTTACTACTTATATTATTAAGATATAAAATCATGATCTACGTCTACTCATTTACAAACAAGATCTCTAAGCATGGCCTTGAAGTTACCTTACTGAGCCTCAGAATTACTACTCATAAACATTTATTAATAGGTATTTTGGTACTGATGCAATTATTAGGTGAAAGCAAGGCCTACACTAAATCTTTTCATCCCTCCCTCCCTCCACACACATACTTCAAAACTAGAGGACATCAGAGATAGCTAAAATTTCTTCTCAGACATTCCTCAATTGCTTCAATAAATAAAGCAGTGCTCCATCAAATGACAGAGAAACCAAATCCCAGTAAATGATATCCCATGTGTCTTCTCATTTTCTATGGAGCTGCCAACACTGTTGTCAATCAAGTTCAGTTTAGCAGGAAGTTGCCCTGGGGGCTGGGTGGTGGTGTACCCAGTAGAGCACACATATCCTCGGGCATACATAAGACCAGGGGTCAAGCCCTGGGTCCCCACCTACAGGGGGTGGGTTGGGGGGGCTTCATTATGGTGAAGCAGTGCTGCAGGTGTTTCTCTTTCTCCTATTCTCTCCCTCCTCCCACTTCAATTTGCTGTCTCATTTTTTTTTAAGGAGTTGGTCAGGACCCCAGAAGGAGCCCAGTGGTAGAGAAAATGCCTTTCATATTCAATCCTGGGTTCAATCCCCAGTACTACATGAGAGCACCAGGTACAGCACTGGGACAGAAATAGATGAGATCCCATGGGTGATATGACACATTAGTGCTTTGGTGTCCCTTCCCTCACCACCTTCTATCTTCAGAATGATATAGAATAGGGTCCATAAAATATCTCACTTGGCTAGTATACTGCTTTGCCATGTGCACAACTCAGATTCCAGCCTGGCCCCCACACATGGAAGGAAGCTTCAGAGCTGTGGTATCTGTCTCTCTCTCTTTTTCTTTCCTTTCCTCTTCTTTTCTTTTCTCTTCTCTTTTCTTTCCTTTTCTTTCCTTCTTCTCCATCTCCCCTTCTTCTCCTCTGTCTTCTTCTTCTTCTTCGTCTTCTTCCTCCTTCTCCTGCCCTTCACCTCCTCCTCCCTATACCTCACTATCTCTATATTAAAAATAAAAATAACATAATATAGACTAAAAATGAGCCCAGGATATGGTTTAGCTTAGTAATTATGCTTGTGTGGTTGTGTGTGTGTGTGTTGTGAGGGGACCTAGTTTTATTCCTTGTCACCCCATAAAGAATTAATGAAACATGTCAGCTAGCTGAACAGAGATTGTGACCCATCACCTTCTTTCATGTCCCATGCTTCTATTAATGCAACCTGCCTGTGTAGTATTTGTATTTTGAGCAAACATAACACAGTGTTAAATAAGGCAGAGATTAATCTGAGCTAATTCCCCACAACTTGTCACCTCAAACGCCACTCCTTTTCATCCTGCATTTAATCAGTACACAAGTACAAGCCATCAAACCACTGAGTGGTATCTAATCATTTGTAACAGCTTGTACAATCATTACACCAGTCAGTCATGTGGGATGAATTACCTTGTGTGTTTCTGGAAACCATAGGTCCTTCTGATGCTTCCTGAAAAGACAAGGCCAAGTGATGAGGAAGAGAGGCCTTCCTAGAACACAGGGAAGGCTGGAGGCACCAGCAGGACATTGTGAAGGGCAAAGCCAGCCCCAAGTGGAGAACTCAGAAAGTCATTTTCTTCCCCTGGTCAAGTGACCACTTCTCTAGACCCCTTCCATTTAAGGCAGTAGTGAGGACCCCATGAGTTAGGCACAGCAAGACAATTGTGGTGACAGGCACAGAGTATATGTGTGATATTTTCCAGGAAGGTAGTAATTTCTCTTTTGGCCAAAACTATTTATTTAATCTATATAATGTTTAACGTAAATCTATACATATGATATATATAGAGAGAAACCGAAAGGGAAGGGGAGATGATAGATAGATAGACAGACAGGCAGACAGATAGACCTGCAGCATTGCTTTACTTCTCATGAAGCTTCTCCCCTGCAGGTGGGGACTGTGGGCTTGAACCCTAGTCCCTGTGCACTGTAATGTGTGTGATTTACTAGGTACATCACTTCCTGGCTCCTTGGCCAAGATTCTAAATGCTACAAGAGGTTGGTATAGGGACTTTGACGTCTTACAAGTGTACCTGCTAGATGGGGCCAAGGACAAGGCTTTCTAGAGAGAGGGGGAATGCAGGAAGTAGAATCCACCCCCTTCCAGATTTCCTAAGGCTTCTAGGGCTCAGAAGGGCTCCCCTCCACCTGGCCCTGCCCTCCTTACCTCGGAGGAAAAGCCCCACCAGCACTGCCAACAGCAGGAATCCCATAGAGGGGGCAATGATCACCAGTAGGTCCCAGCTGTCAGGCATTTTCTCCTGGTGGGACACAGGAAGGGGAGGGACCCATGTTTCTTCCTTTCTTTCTTTCTTTCTTTCTTTCTTTCTTTCTTTCTTTCTTTCATTCTTTCTTTCTTCTTTTTTTTTGTATTTTTTAAAATTTATCTATTTATAAAATGGAAACACTGGCAAGACCATAGGATAAGAGGGGTAAAGTTCCCACCACCAGCACTCTGTATCCCATCCCCTCCCCTGATAGCTTTCCTATTCTTTAATCCCATGGGAGTATGGACCCCGAGGGACCTATGTTTCTAACTATCCTTGCTCAAGGGTCTTGCCCTAGTCACCTGCAGCCTCACTACCTCTCAGCACCTTTTGCTCAGTGTGTCTCTAAGTCTAAACACTTCATACATCAGAGCTTTTTTTAAAAGATAGACCTGAAAGCCTCAAATGCCCTACATTTTCTATGTCTGGGATATCAGGCATATGGCTCAGTGGTCTAAAGATGGAAGTCAGCTGGCAGAAGCTGTGTTCCCCACTGTCCCATCTCTTGTCCAGCCACACCTGCATCCTTTGGGTCCCTCAAACTCTGCCACTTGTCAGAGCTGACTTACACTTGAGTATAAAGAGAGACAATGGAACTGACAGTTCCTAGAGTCATGAGCTTTCTAAGTTCAGTCCTGGGATCCAGGAGATTAATATCATCAGACAAAGTTTTCATTTTGCTATTATTTTCTCTGATGATATGGTGTTTTTCCAGAATCCAGTGACACATGATGACATCCTCACTTTGACTATGGGATGTGGAAAGCAGTTACCAGAATGTCTCTGTCCCCTATGAAGCCAGAGGTCAATGAGACTGGCAAAAGTATAATGTTACCATATCACTCATACTTTTTGCACTGGGGAAAACATTTCCATCAAGTTTATGCAATATACAAAGTCAAATATGGACTGTTGCCTGGTGTCACACCAGCTTCTGCAAGAACGGAAAGGCTCAGCTGCCATTGGAAGTGTAGTGGAGGAAGGGGCACTGTTCATATCTATATCCTTTGTTTCAGAGAAGCTTTATATAGAGACAAGGAGGAGCTGGAAACTTCTAACTTGATTTTAAAAAAATAAGTGTCACGCAAATAAAAATGGAAATATCTTGAGATCCATTAGTACCACTCGGGCATTTATCCAAAGGATATGAAAATGCTAATTCAAAGGGACATATACACCCTTATGTTCATAGTCACATTATTCACAATAGAGTAAAAGTAGCCTCAATGCCCATCAAGAGATAACTGGATAAAGAAGTTATGGGATGTATAGTCAATGGAATACTACTCTTCAATTAAAAAAGATGATATTGTAACCTTTGGGCCAAAATGAATGGACCTGGAGGTGATTATGCTTAGTGAAGTTCCTAAGGAACAAACAGGATGCTCAGAGGGCCTGAGGCCTCTGGTTTCAAGAGGGTGTGTCTTTATTCTTTACTTGCTAACACAGTTCTTGCAACAGTGCTTTAGGCTTTTCTGCCTATTTGAAAGGAAAAGGACAAGCAGAACAGGGTCTGGATGTCTGACTACATTTCACTCTGTTGTTCCTCCTCACACAAATATCTGTGATGACTGCTTCAAAGCAATCCTGCAGTACTAAGTGTGGGAGAGCTACTATGCTAACTTGATTTCTCTCTCTCTCTCTCTCTCTCTCTCTCTCTATATATATATACATATATTCCCTTTTGTTGTCCTTGTTGTTGTTTTTTTATGGTTGCTGTAATTACTATTGTTGTTATTGATGTCTTCATTGTTCGATAGGACAGAGAGAAATGGAGAGAGGAGGGGAAGACAGAGGGGGGAGAGAAAGACACCTGCAGACCTGCTTCACCACTTGTGAAGCGACTCCCCTGCAGGTGGGGAGCCGGGGGCTTAAACCAGGATCCTTATGCCAGTCATTGTGCTTCGTGCCACGCGGACTTAACCCGCTGCGTTACCGTTCGACTCCCCTAACCTGGTTTCTCATATCAAGTGACCTTCCCATCTAGGGCTCTGTCAAGTGAACCCATGTTGTTCTTCATTTACATCAATGAGTATTGCTTTTAATTGCTCATTTTTGGTTTTCATAGGTGTCAGGCTTCCCTGACAACCAGTGGTTTGGGTACAGGTAGCACTTAGCTCCTGTAGGAACCACCCCAGCCCCCCAGGGTCCCAACCAGGCTCCGTTTCCTGCCCTTGTCCAGCACAGCAGCAAGGACAGGCCAAGACGCTCTCAGAGACTGGGGACACAGCACAATGGTTATGCAAAAGGACTTTCATGCTTGAAATTTCAAAGTCCCAGGTTTAATGTCCAGTACCACTATAAACTAGAGCTGAGCAGTGCTCTGGTCTTTCTGTATCTCTCTCTCCCAATAAAGTAAAATAAATATAAAAAAATTCTTTCTGTGGAGGGATAAAAATAAGAGAGGAGCTGAAGGGTCTTCACTTTTTCTCTATAAACATCTAGGATTCCCAAATAATTGGTTTTTTTTCTTAACCTTATTTATTTATTGGATAGAGACAGAGAAATTGAGGGTGGAGGAGGAGAGAGAAGGAGGGAGAGAGAGAGAGAAGAGAGAGAGAAAGGGAGAAGGGAAGGAAGAGAGAGACCTGTAAATCTGCTTCATCATTTATAAAGGTGCTTGAACCTGGATCCTTGAACTTTATAAAATTTGTACTTGATCAGGTGTGAAGAATTCTCTTTAAAAGACCCTGAATTACATTTACAGGAAGAATCCTGATTGGCTACTGAGGGAACCCTCAGAATTCAGGAGGAAAGGAGGGGATAGCCATTGATTCTGCAGAGTGTCAACTTATCTGGGACCACACAGGAGGGACACAGTGTTTTTTCCTGTGGTTTTCTAGTTGTTGCTTTTTTTTCTCTATTTGCTTTTGAAGCATCCTCACATGCAGGAGCAACAGTAGCTGCAGTGTTTTGGCCAGGAGGACCCTCAGAGTTCAGGAGGAAAGGAGGGGATAGCCATTGATTCTCAGAGTGTCACTTATCTGGGACCACACAGGAGGGACACAGTGTTTTTTCCTGTGGTTTTCTAGTTGTTGTTTTTTCTCTATTTGCTTTTGAAACATCTTCACATGCAGGAGCAACAGTAGCTGCAGTGTTTTGGCCAGGAGGACAAGTTGATGCATTTCTTAGCTACTTGACAAGAGCTGTGATGCATTTCGCCACTTAGCTAGTGCTGCCCTCCCTCTTCCATTTGTCTGCAAACCACAGCTATGGATTTTTAAAATCTGTCAGATACTTCATGGGAAAAAAAAAATACATTTTACCTGTTTTGATTCAACTTCACTGAATACAAGAATTGCTGTCTCAGATGCTAGAAAGGGAAAAATAAAGAGAGAAGAAAATGTTTATATTTCCTGGGAAACACAGCATGGCACATTCTGAAAGGGTATGACTGTGGCCTGAGAGATGGTACGGTAGATAAGACTTTGGATTTTCAAGTGTAAGGTACTGAGTTTGATTCCCTGTATTACAGGTGCCAGAGTGGTGCTCCAGTTCTGTTTCTCCTCCTATCTTTCATACACACACACACCCCTTTTTTAAAAGAGGTATGTTAAAGCCCATTTGGGGTTTCCATTATGTGTTAAATCTCTTTAGTTCAGCTCTCTTCTTTCCTATATTTTCTTTACATATGCTTGCTTTGATCTCATCCGTTCTCTAATGTGTCCCTCCAGAAACAGCCCCATTTTACAACTGAGAAGGCTGGGCATTAGACCAGCAGGCTATTGGACTGAGTCTTCTTCAGGCTCCAGCAATGCAGCTAGGCTTGTTATCCAGTGAGAAAATGTGTCACTCTGTCAGTTAACACACACTGACCGAGCACTTAACACAGCCCATGCCTGATGCCAGATGTGCCCATGCCCTGTGGAATTGACAGTGTAATGCAGCATACCCAAATTAAGCAACATAAAAAGTAGAAAAGCAGAATTACAAACCATACAGGATTCTGGAAAGAAATACCACAGGATGTCAGAGGGGCACATCAGATGGGTATTAAGTTCTGGAAGGTCAAGGAAGGTTTACTGCATAGAAAGCAGGTTCAGCTGAGTTACAGATTTATTCAGGTACCACTAAGGGAGCCAGCTTGACAGTTTGTCAGTACTGAAGCATCTGAAGAGGAACAGGAAATGGCCCTACACACATGGGATTTGCAGAACATTAGGGAGGGGAACCCAGAAGTGAGCTCAGCCTACCTACCAGCCAAGGGAAAAGATGGACTATGACAGGGTGCTGAGGGAAGGAGGGCTGGGGGTGACCCTTGGGCCAGCCTGCTCTGTTAGTGAACAATTAAAATTGAACTCATTGGGCACAGAGCCTTCTCTGCATGGGGAAGCACATACATGTTGCTCCTTAAATGTCTGCAGAATGAGTGACCCGCACTGAGGTTGAGTTGTGGACAATTCAGTGAAGAAAGGCAGTAAGGCGATTTGAGCAGCATCAGCTAAACTATGGAGGCAGGACACCGTATGGCTCATACAGAAAGCAGCTGTGTGGGCATTACATGTGGGAGGGGAGAGAGTCGGGGAGCAGGACCTATCTTGGAAGGGCTCCATCCAAGCTGGAGGGCTTCCCTTTGCTTCTAGAAGCATAGACACACATGGACATGCAATGTTCTAGCTGGGAAGGTATAAGAATAGCCAGGAGGAGATTATCATCCATCCCAAGTCTGAAACTCAGAGTTAGTAGAAATGACACTGAGACACCGATCCTGGAAATGCCCATAGATCTTTAGGATATGAGCCCTGAATGCAGATGTGAGAAAGAGACAAGGGTCTCTAGGTAATCTGCAGGTTCCTACTGGAGACATTGGGCCTTGACCTGAAATACCTTTAAAATTGCAGACAATGGATAGACCTTCCAACCCCTATGTCCAGCAGAGAAGCAATTACAGAAGCCAGACCTCGCACCTTCTGCACCCCATAATGATCCTGGGTCCATGCTCCCAGAGAGATAAAGAATAGGAAAGCTTCCAGTGAAGGGGATAGGATACAGAACTCTGGTGATGGGAATTAAGTGGAATTGTACCACTCTCATCCTATGGTCTTGTAAATCATTATTAAATAAATATAAATAATAATATATTAAATAAAATAAATAATAATACAAAAGACTACAGACAGAAGAAGCAGAGTAGAAGATGAGGCAGAGGAGATAGGCAGTGAGCTCAAATTTAGTCCCATACATCTAAGTGGGACTTGAATGTGAATCAAACTCGGGCAGAGATTAGAATCAGAAATACAGGGCTGGGTGGTGACATTCCCAGTGGAGGGCATGTGTTGCCACACACAAGGACCTAGGTTCAAGCACCAGGCACCACCAGCAGAGGGGAAGTTTCACAAGTGGTGAAATAGTGCTGCAGGTGTCTCTCTTTCTCTTCCCTTTCTATTGCTCTCTTCCCTCTTAGTTTCTGTTTTATCAAATAAAAGAAAGAAAATTAAAGAGTAACAACAATTGAAAACATTTTTAAAAGAAATGGAAATACATATTTAGGAGTGGTCATTACCCAGAGAGCAACTAAAACCCTCATCATGTAAGACAGCCAGAGGCTGCACATTCAGAGAGAAACAAAGGCAGAAACCCTAAGATAACCTAGCATTTAGAAGGTAGGCAGTTTTGGGAAATCCTTAAATAAAAATACCTTATGATCCAGCAATACCACATCTAGACATATATCCAAAGGACACACAAACACCAATTCAAAAGGCTATGTGAGCCCTGTATGTTCATAGCTACATTATTCACAATAGCCAAAAGATGAAAGCAACTGAAATGGCTAGTAACAGAGGACTGGATAAAGAAGTTATGGGATATAAATTCAACAGACTGCTTTTCTGCTATCAAAAATGATAAGACTGTATCATTTAAAACAAAATGGATAGACTTGGAGGTAGTTGTACCGAGTGAAATAAATAAAGGGTCAGAGAAATAGCCCACTTGAATAGTGCCAGACCCAGATTTGAGCCCAGGCCTACCACAATGAAAGAAGCTTTGATGTTGCTGCTTCCTGACTCCCTCTCACTTTCTGTTAAAAGAAGGAGGAAGAGGAGGGGGAAAAGAAGAAAAAA
Source organism: Erinaceus europaeus (assembly GCF_950295315.1). Taxonomy (NCBI): domain Eukaryota; kingdom Metazoa; phylum Chordata; class Mammalia; order Eulipotyphla; family Erinaceidae; genus Erinaceus; species Erinaceus europaeus. Next base: position 62,556,626 of record NC_080170.1, read on the forward strand.
GATTTTTAAAAAAATGAAAGAAGTAAATGACAACTACTTCATTGTTTCACTCTTAGGTAGAATGCTGTTGACTAAAACATATGAACTTGCAACAACGATAACTAAACTGGCTCTTGGACGTTGTGAAAAGTATGGTGGCTATGGGGTGGGGAAGACACGAACTGTGGTAGAGGGTGTGGTCACTCACATGCCAGATGTGGGTCTGAAATTATCAATTAAAAAAAAAAGGGAGGGGGCCAGGTAGTGGCATACCTGGTTAAGCGCACATAGTACAGTGCACCAAGGACACAGGTTCAAGTCCCTGGTCCCCACCTGTAGGGGGAAAGCTTCATGAGTGGCAAATCAGGGTTTGCAGGTGTCTCTCTGTCTCTCTCCCTCTCTATCTCCCACTCCCCTCTCAATTTCTGGCTGTCTCTATCCAATAATAAATTTAAAAAATATATTTTAAAATAAAATAAAATAAAATAAAGGGAGAAAATAAACTAAAAAGTAGACAGAGGGGAACAAAGAGAAGAAGTAGGCAGGGAAAGCAGAAAAAGTCTCCTTATGGAATCCAGGGCATGGAAAAATCAAGCAGAAAAATCAGCAGAAACAGAGCACCAAGCCACACCTAGAGGCTGAGAACTGAACAAATATTGAGCGTTGTAATTACCAAAATTGATGACTGCTTCCCCTAAGCATCCTCAAACTTAAGGCAGAAGAAGCAAGGCAGGTTTTGCAAGGCTCTTAATTTGGTAAAAGAGAGAGCTTATTTGGTGGGCAAAGTGACTTGATGAATGCCTGAGAGCAGAAAAATCCAAAGGGGAAATTCAGCATGTTTTCATATCCTACAACTAAGTTATTGTTGTTTTTCTCTCTGTTATTATCCCCTAGAGCTGGAAATTGCAGGTAAGAATTCAAAATTCCTACCCCTGTTCTGTCAGAATCCTGTTCTATTACCATCATTTGTGATGGATAAGCCTGAAATTGAAACCATCAAAGAGAAAAGCCAGCCTGGGTCAGTTTTTTGCTGGCGTTAATCTGTATTTTAAATGGGACTTGCCTAATGGGAGAGACGTTTTGCAAACACAAATGCTGCCGAGTGATGCCAATAACACTTTTCCTCTTTCTTCAGAAAATATGAGACATCCTCTGTCACCCCAACGTGGGAAGCACTCTTAAGAACCATGCCCAGCACACCAAATGGCAACAAGAAATGCACATTGTGGGAAGGTGTTCTGCCTTAGGAAAAGCAGTGATATTAACAACCAGGGCCTGGGGGTTAGACAACATGACTAGTTCTGGTGTCCTCTGGGGTCCCCTGGCCCCTGTGCACTTGACCCTGAACTCGGACATATATTCAGGCAAAGGCAGAGGCCTTGCAGATTTTGCAAGGAAAGTAATTCTATGAGGACAATTGAAGTGTCCTGCATAATGCCTCCACCAAACCATGCTACCTAGAATCCTGGACTCGACCTTATTTAGAAGTGGGGTTTAGAGCCAGGTGGTGGTATACCTGGTTGAGCAAGGACCCAGGCTCAAACCCTGGTCCCCACCTGCAATGTGGGAGCTTCACAAATGGTGAAGCAGGTCTGCTGGTCTCTCTTTCTCTCTTCCACCTCTCTATCTCCCCCCCTCAAAATCTGTCTATATCTAAGAAATAACAAATAAAAATTTAAAAAAGAAATGGGGCCTTTGAAGACATTTTAGTTAAGGATCTTGGAATGAACCATCCAGATTTAGGCTAGGCTTGGTCCTAAACTCAATGACCTGTGTTCATAAAAGAAAAGGATGGGGGAGGGGGACAGGGGCAGGGCTGAGTTGAATGCATCCACCTGTTGGACGCATATGTTATAATGTTCAAGGACCTGAGTTCAAGTCCCTACTCCTCAGATGCAAGGGGGAAGCTTCACAGATGATGAAGCAATGCTGCAGGTGACACCTTCCCTCTCTCCCTTCCAACTCTCTCAATTTCTCTCTGTCCTATCAAATGTAAAAGGAAGAAAAAGAGAGAGAAAGAGAGGAAGGGAGGAAGGAAGGAAGGAAGGAAGGAAGGAAGAAAGAAAGAAAGAAAGAAAGAAAGAAAGAAAGAAAGAAAGAAAGAGAAAAAGCAAGCAAGCTATTGACAACAGTGGATTCATCAGGCAGGCACCAACCCCTAGCAATAACCATGGTGGCAAATAATGATGGTGATGAGGATGACACTGATGACAGTGAAGCATATGGAGAAAGGAAGCTATTACAAAGAAAGAGCAGAGACTGAGAGTGAGGCTGCCATCAGCTCAGGACACCAGGCCAACAGAAGCTACAGACCATGAAGGATGCTCCTCTCCTGCCAGCAGAAAGAACATGATTGTCCTCTACTTCCCAAATGCAGAGAATAAGTTGCTATTTATTTATCATATCCACAACCCTGGGGTCTCACTCAGAAAGTAATGAGGGCTGCTGCAATAGTTCACTTGGTTAGTGTGCTGCTTTGCCATGTGCACCACCCTGATTCAAGCCCAGTCCCCCCACTGCTTTGAAGGAAGTTTTGGTGCTGTGGTCTCTTTTCCTTTCTCTCTCTCTCTCTCTGCCTTTATCTCTCTCAACAAGAATAATAAATTAATTGAAAGAAGGTACCATACAAAGGATGATAGAGGTAGCAATCTAGAAAGCACCAGGAGGTGAGCAGGTGAGCGCTAAGCACAGGAGAAAAGACAAGCTCTTATGATGGCTCCAGCACCAAACTCAAGAGAATGATAAAGCAAAATCACAGTATCTCTGGAGTAGCCCCCGGGGGCAGATATTAGCCTGCAGGTGGGTGGACATACCTGATGTTCAGAGAGTTAAGTGACTGAGGAAGATGAGACAGGTTGTAGGTGCTGAGGCTGGGTTTTGAGCCTATCTGATTGACAGTAATACCTATGCTCAGGCAACCTCATTGTCCTGAAGCTGAATTACAAGTGAACCAACCATCAAATGGCATGTCCTCCAGGGCAGGAAAGAATATTAAATATGGATGTGCACTGAATCTGGACAAGGAGTGAAGAAGAATGGCCACATGAGGTGCAGGGCCCTTTCTGGAGACCCCCCCCATTCTGCATAGTAAAGTAAATAGTGAAAATGCAATAACAGCAAAAGACTCTAGAAATAGCCACCCTTTTTCTGGGGTTCCCCAGTGCATTGGATGATTACTAGATTTTCCTCCACAGAGAAGATGTCTTCACATTCAAAATATGGGACAGGGATGTAGTTCAGTGGTAGGTATATGCTGCATACAGATGAGGCCCTGGATTCCATATCTGTTATCAAAAACATACCAGAATGAGGATCCCTTGGCAGCACTACAGCTTCCATGGAAGTTTCTTCTTCCATTGAGTTCTCAGCAAGCAGTATTCCTGGAAATCTTCACTCCAGGGCTTGACCTCCCATCACCACCTTCACTAATTATTTCTCCCAGTTTTCCTGGCTCTCTGGGACTTTGGGCAATATCCCCCCCACCTCTCTCTCCCCCTTTCTCTATAACTATATTTATCTGAAAAAAAAAGTATTAGATTAACTGACTTCCTATGTCCTTTTCGCTGTTATAATTCTGGATGTCTTTTTACAAAGAATTAGAATCCCCTCGGAGATGATCACTACACAGTACCTTTTTTAATGTCTAGAAAGCTATTTTTATCTTATAATCTTGTAAAAAACTACTAAACCACTAATAAAATTAAAAAAATAAAAAGTGAACTATTCTTTGCACATATATACAAAACGAATTCACACACACACAGGGGAAAATGCTAAATGACTAAGTACATCTGCTCTGGGCTGGAAATAACAGAGGCAGTGAGTAGTTTTTCTTATTAGCACTGTGGTATATATTTCCTCAAATGTGACATTTTTAACTGCAGCTCTCAAGAATTTGTAGTTGAGAGCAAACTTGGGGCATGAGAGAGTGTCATTTCTCATACCACAGATATCTTTTCAGTGATACTTTTAAGATGGCTGTTAGACACCCACTAACCCACAACCAGAGCAGGGTTAGAATGATGCTATGAGAAAAAGGTGCATTTCACTACAGATCTTAGAGGACTGACACACAGAGGGTTATGTGTATGTGTGTGTGTGTGTGTGTGTGTGTGTGTGTGTGTGTTGGAGAGAGAGAGAGAGAGAGAGAAAGAGATGATTTTAACAGGTCAACAACTGTTTAGGTTGTTTAAACAAAAAGATTTTTTAAGCTCGCAGAACCCAACTAGGATTTTCAGACCAGTGAACCATACTGTAGCAATGTCAAATTGCTAGTTTGATTGTGTACTCAAGTTTTGTAAGGTATTACCATTATAATCTTATAAGGCATGAGGACCTGAATTTGAGCCCCTTCACCATGTAAAAGAGAAGCTTCATGGGTAGTAGAGTATTGCTAAAGTGTCTCTCTCTCTCTCTTCTCTCTTTCTCTCTCCTCCTGTCTCTCACCCTCTATCTGGAGAAAACAAATGGAAAAGAAATAGAAAAAGAAGAGTCCACAGGAACAAAGGAATCATGCAAACATGAAGCCCTCCCTGGCAGAAAATTTCTAAAAAAATAAAAAGATGAATGACATTACCATTAAGGGGAGCTAAAAGAATATAAAGACCTCTCTGTACTATTTCTGAAAATTTATGGAAGCCTAAAGTTATTTCAAAATAAAAGTGGGTTTAAGAGTTTAAACACCAGTCATTTTACATGATTCAATCTAATATATACATGGTACTAGCTCAGCAGTAAAGATCTGCTGAACAGGCTATTGAATTAATTTTAGAGCGAGTTTAAAAGGACATACAGGTTAACTTAAAACTTTAAAATAATTTGAAAAAAAAAAACAGTGACAGATGTTACTATATTATAAACAACGGCTTTTAAGACCATAATACAAATAATTATTCCTTCATTTTTGGCCATTTGGAAAGCAGGAGAGATGCCTGAATTCAGGGAACTTTTACTTTTTTTCCAAGTCCAACACCACTTTGAGGGAATGTTGATTTACAGAATTTTTGGCGGTGTTGTCATCATAAAGATTCAGTTCCCCAAAAGGGAATTTTTGCATTGACATATTTGATTACAGACCTATTCTACAAAAAGAATTCTGAGAGAATGACAGGGTAGTGGCACATGCAGTTGAGAACAAGTGTTTTCCATGCATAAAAACCTGGGTTCCAGACCCTGATCCTCACCCATGTGTAGGTAGGCAGGAGCTTTATAATCCTTGAAGCAGTGTTATGGATTTCTCTTTTTCTCTCTCCCTATTTCCTCTACCACTCTCAATTTTTCTCTGTCCTCTCAAATTAAAAAAAAAAAGGGGAGGGCTTAGGGGGGAAAAATGTGGCCACCAGAAGCAGTGGATTCATCATGCAGGAGCTGAGATCTAGCAATAATCCTAGTGGCAATTAAAAAAGAGAGATAATCCACTATCTTGACCTTAAAAGGACTCATAGTCACACAGGATAAGTGACAATGCTCACAGCTTGCTTGGAGAGAACCCACATGGAGGAATACCTATCCCCCCCAAGGAATAGGATCTTGTCTGTACAGTGAAGTCAAGGGTTGGCAGACCACAGGTGAGGGCCAAACCCAGCCTGCAGCATGGTAGGCAGAGAGTTAAGAATTGCTGCTGTTGTTTTAGAACATATTTACATGAGTAGAGAAAAGAAAGACAGCAATGAGATACTACTTCACTCCTGTGAGAATGTCATACATCAGAAAAGGTAGCAGCAGCAAATGCTGGAAAGGTTGTGGGGGTCAAAGGAACCCTCCTCCACTGCTGGTGGGAATGTAAATTCGTTCAACTTCTGTGGAGAACAGTCTGGAGAATTCTCAGAATGCTAGAAATGGACCTACCCTATGATCCTGTAATTCCTCTGCGGGGGTTATAGCCTAAGAAAACAAACACACCCATACAAAAAGAGCTATTTATATCTGTGTTCACAGCAGCACATTTTATAATAGCCAAAACCTGGAAGCAACCAAGGTGTCCAACAACAGATGAGTGGCTAAATTGTGGTATATATACATACAACGGAATATTACTCAGTTATAAAAATGATGAATTAGGGAGTCAGGCGGTAGCACAGTGGGTTAAGCACAGGTGGCACAAAGCACAAAGACCAACCAGCATAAGGATCCTGATTTGAGCCCCCAGCTCCCTACCTGCAGGGGAGTTGCTTCACAAGTGGTAAAGCAAATCTGCAGGTGTCTCTTTTTCTCTCCCCCTCTCTGTCTTCCCCTCCTCTCTCTGTTTCTCTCTGTCCTATCCAACAACAATGGCATCAATAACAACAACAATAACTACAACAAGGGCAACAAAAGGGAATAAATAATTAAATTAAAAAAATTTAAATGATGAATTCACCTTCTTCACCTCATCTTGGATAGATCTTGAAGAAATCATGTTAAGTGAGATAAGTCAGAAACAAAGGATGAATGTGGGATAAGCCCAATCATAGACAGAAGTTGAAAAATAAGAACAGAAGGGAAAACACAAAGCAGAACTTGGACGAGGTTTGATGTATTGCACCAAAGTAAAGGACTTGGGGGGTGGGTTAGGGAAGGGGGCTTCAGATGCTGGAGCATGATGGTGGAAGAGGACCTAGATAAGGGGTTAGAGTGCTCTGCAGAAAACTGAAAAATGTTACACATGTACCAACTACTGTGTTTACTGCCAACTATAAACCGTTAATCTCACCAATTAATTTTTTTTTAAAAAGAAAGAAATCAAGAACAACAACATTCATTGTCAAGGTAAACTATGCTCCCCAGATCACAGAGTCTATCAGCAAAGTCTGCTGGAAACAGAGAGATAGCATTTGTGTATACTTCTTTTTTTTTTTTTTTTGGTTTGCATGTATACTTCTATATACACAAATGTGTGTATATACAAGTGTGTATATACACAAATGTGTGTATATACACAAATGTGTGTGTGTAGACATAATGTGCTTGCTTGGCTGTTGTTTTTGTGAGGCAATGACAGAGCTAGGTGAGCTCCAAGAGTATGAATGACCAGGCTTTCAAATATGTACTATCTGGGGGGCAGAGAGATAGCTCATCCAGCTCAAGTCCCAATACTACATGGCACTGAAGACAGCTCTGGGGCTATGATGTCTCTCTCTGTTTCTCTCTATGTAGATCTGAAAAAGTTGACTCAAGCAGTGAAATCATGCATGCATCAGACCCCAGTGATGCTGAAAATAAAAATCAATTAAAATGGTCCTTGACAGTGGGGAAAAAAAGCACCAACTCCTGCTACAGTTAATCTGTTGGTACACAATAACACCTGTGCAGTCAGAGAGCTGAATATGTTACATCCAAGCATATCATTAGCTTACAATCTTGAGACCCTTATCTCTTAGTGACCAGAGACTCCCTTTTAAAGAGGTTGTGCCCATATCGGGCACTCTGCTAAAATCATATGTCCCACAGATGTCAGAATAAAAGAAGTTAAGAAGCAATGGGGGCCTTGAGTTTGGCTCCTGGCACTCTGAAATAGTAATAATAAAATAGGCACACTTGTGTGGTCTGAGAGTGCTGCAGGGAACAAAGCACTAGACTCCCAAGCATGAAGTCCTGAGTTCAATCCACAGCAGCACATGTACAGAGTGATACTATCTCTCTCTCTCTCATAAATAAATAATAAATATAATTTTTTAAATAGGCACACCTCTGAAAATGCACTGAATTTTCAGATTAGAAAATCATTGCCAGAAGAGAAAACACTAAGCAAACTTTTCAACTGGAGTTGATGTATTTCACCAAAGTAAAAGACTCTGGGGTGGGTTGATGGGAGGCTGGGAGGGGGTTTGTTTGGGTCCTGGAACAGAATGGCAGTGGACCTAGTGGGGGTTACATTGTTGTGTGGAAAAATGAGAAATGTTATGCATGTACAAACTATTGTATTTACTGTAGACTGTAAAACATTAATCTCCTAATAAAGAAAGAAAAAAAGGAAATCATTGGTGGTAGAGCTTAGTGGTAGAGCATAAGAGTTGCACATGTGAGGCCCTGGGTTCATTCCCTGACCTCTGTATATGCCAGAGTATGTGCTGGTCTCTAATTAAATAATCACTTTCAAAAATATGTATTTTAAAGACTCAGTTTTAATATCAACTCTGCTTTCGTCCAACTAGCAGAAATTTTCTCAATAGTTAGTAGCAACTCCCTCTCAGATCAATAAAGGGAGTAAAACTCTGAATAGTGTGCCAACGAACTCAGTGTTTACACAATCTATTTTACATATGTGTCAGTTAGACAAAGGATGAAAAAGTTCAAATCAATCACCCATGGCTACCCAGATAATGAAAAGAGATGTGGACCTGACTATTAAAATAAAAAAAATCCTAATTGTAACCAGCCTGAGAGGAAAAAGAGATATAGAGAGAGAAAGAGAGGAGAGAGAGAGAGAATGAGCACCTTAAACTATACTGTTCTTCAGCACAAATTCTTCAACCAGGGAGCTCAAAGCCACAGATAAACCACAAATAAGCAGCAGTTCGTTTTCACAGTGAGTTTCAAAACTCACACTATATCTGTCATCTCGTCATTGGCTTCGCAGACACAGTGACTTATCCATCTCTACTTCTAGAACAAATTTAGTTCTGAAATAAGTCAATTCAGTGATATGATCGTCACACAGCAGTCCCAGAATTTTAAAAGTGACAGTCAAGCCTGCAGGTGCTTTTAGAGGCAATGGTTGTCTTATGCTGTCCCCTGCTGGAAACTGGTGGTATAGTATTTTCAAATGCCAAAGACCATGGAAGGAGCCAGGAATCACAAGCAGAGTTTCTCTTACTCTATTTTGTTAAGCAAGAGAAAAACGAAAATCTAGAAAGGTATTTTTGCTCACTCAGAGTTTATCAATAAATAGAAACAAAAGAAGAGATTAGTCCTATTTTTCACCTATGCCTAGAACAGAGGCAGAACCTCTTTTTTTCAGAGAGCCTCTTTTAAGTTAAAATAGATCTACTAAAACCACATATTTTCTTTCAATTTTAGAGACCAAGACCACTGCAGGTTTTTTTTTTCTCCTGCCAGCAACAATGATAACAGTAAATAAACACTTTAGGGCCAGCATCCCTGCCCCATCCCCAATATTCAGATCCATCTTGTTCTAAGATGTTTAGAACAAACTTTTCCAAACAACTGCCATTTTGCTACATATTACTAAACTCAAGGGAGGGGCCATGGGCCTCTTGGGTCATGAGGGTCATGACCCTTAAGGGTCACCACAACCTTAAAGAATGCAGAGTACTTATTGCAAGGGAGTTAGCATAATGGCTATGCAAAAGACTTTATTGCCTGAGGATCCAAAGTACTAGCACTACCTGAAGCCAGAGCTGAGCAGTACTTACACTGATTTAGGGACATCTCCAGAAAGTGTTTTTGTTTATTTGTTTAAATCAGATAAACCTACCTTAAAGTTACGACAAATATTAAAAGACACAGACCTTTGTCATAGATCCTCACCTGAATGAGAACTGCTTGCTCTCTCTTTGGAACCCCCCACCCCCACCCCCAGGCTTATAACTTATTTGTCAATACAGGATATAAATCTCCAGGTTGTTCCTATTACTTCAGAATTAACAACCATGAATTCACAAGAGCACAAGATTCTCCCAGAGAAGTTGGTGAAACCCAAGTTCCTTTCTCCTTGCACAGCCTCCAGGAGGCTGGCTGCAAAGCCAGTCACAGTCAGGCCTGGGGTTCATGGCTTGGGTGGCTTCTGATTTCAAGGTCGAGGCTCCTATCTCCTCCCAGGGATGTTGGCAAGATATCTGACCACTCTCCAGCCTTTGTTTACTCAGCCCACACCTCTCTCCTCTCTCAATTCCATTTCCAAACTGTCAAGTCTCCCCTCTCTGGATGTCCCAGGGCATGTTCTCAAATGTCCATCTTCAAATAAAGCTCACTGTGAAATTATTTGTGATGTCCAAGCTTCTCTACCCTGTAACAATGTGATTGTTGAAGAATGGGGCCCAGAGAAAGCTCACAGAGTAGGAAGGACACCGTGCATTGCCCAGGTTCAAGCCCTAGCACCACATGGGTACTGTTATGGAACTGGGGGTTGTTAGGTGCTATGGTCTCTCTGTGTGTCCTTTCTACCAATCTGAAGAAGAAGAAAAAGGTCCAGACTGGTGAAATCATCCACACTGGAGACCATGACTCTGCAAATGAAAATAAAACAAAAACCAGAGATCAGAGCCAGCCAGTGGTACACCTGGCTGAGCACACACATTACAATGCATTACAGTGCCCATGGGCCAGGGTTCAAATCCCCTATCCCCACGGGAGGGGGGGATCTTCAGAAGATGTGAAATGGTGCTGCTGTTGTGTGTCTCTCTCTTTCCCTCCTTCTCTCTCAACTTCTCTCTGTCTCTATCAAAAATAAATAAATTAAATATATTTTTTAAAAAATAGAGACCATCAGAGGGCTCTGAATTCCAACTCTATCAGGACCTAGAGAGAGAAGAGGAGAAAGGGAGGGACATTTGGATGTAGTAATAGGTATATGTGTGACTTTAACAAAAGAGAAAATGGAACCATGGGAAAAAATGGGCAAATCTCTACAAATATAAACAGATGGTTGTTCTTTCTGTTGTAGAAATAATAGTTAACCCATATCTGCAACCTTAGGTAACTACTGTAGCTTCCAATGGAGGCATTAGGGATTCAGAACTCTGGTGATGGGAATGGTGTGGAATGTGTTATTTGTAAATTTGTAAATAAATTTTAAATCACTAATAAAATTTTTATTAATAATTTTTTACTAATATTTTTTTAATTTAAATGTCCTGGAACCGTCTTCCTCTTTGCCTGCCTGTGTAATCATTTTGGCATCTCTGAGCTCCATTCTGGAAAGCTGAGGGAGGAGGTGAGCATTGCCAGGCTGGATGGGACTTGCTCAGATGGAGTCTGCAGACCTAAGGCAGGAGGGCTCTGAAGTAGGAGAGATGTGTTTGGAGTCATCCTACTGAATAAACAACAGGGATCTGCTAGCCCAAGTGAAGCAAACTCTTGGCAACAGCCATTTCAGGTCTCTCAGGCCAAGACTAAATTCTAGAAGTCATCCCAAAAGACTATGAAAACCCTTCCTTCAGAAGCTCAGATTTCTTCCACCAGTGAGCAGAGTTTTTTTTTTTTTGCTTAGTTATTAATGAGAGAAACAGAGCAACCAGAGTACTACTCAGCTCTGGCTTATGATGCTGTCAGGGTTTTAAAAGCTTTCACTGGAGATTGTCATTTTTGTCATTCACTGCTACTGTCATGGTGGTCATCAACAGTTATCAAAAGAAAATTATAAAACCAAAAGTGTCTTCTAAGGGACTTCTAAGGGACCAAAGCCTTAGGTGCTGTGGGAAGTAGTCTCTGTCTCCTGGCTGGATACACTGTGATGACACTGTGGGGAGAACTGCAGCAGAGAAGGAGAAAGGATAGAAAATGGGGCTCTCGGGAGTTGAGCCGTAGCACTGTGGGTTAAGCACACATGGCGCAAAGTGCAAGGACCGGCTAAGGATCCTGGTTTGAGCCCCCAGCTCCCCACCTGCAGGGGAGTCGCTCCACAGGTGGTGAAGCAGGTCTGCAGGTGTCTTTCTCTCCCCTTCTCTGTCTTTCCCTCCTCTCTCCATTTTTCTCTGTCCTATCTAACAATGATGACATCAATAACAACAATAATGACTACAACAACAGGGGCAACAAAAGGGAAAATAAATAAATAAATAAAATTTTTTTAAAAATGGGGCTCTCCACAGCTTTGTCCCACTAGGGAAAGAGTATGGCTGGGAGTATGGATCAACCTGTCCATGCCCATGTTCAGCAGGGAAGCAATTACAGAAGCCAGACCTTCCACCTTCTGCACCCCATGGTGACCCTGGATCCATGCTCCCACTGGGTTACAGAATAGGAAAGCTATCAGGGGAGGGGATGGGATACGGAACTTTGGTGGTGAGAATTGTACCCCTCTTATCCTATGGTCTTGTCAGTGTTTCCATTTTATAAATAAATAATTTTTTTAAAAAAATAAATCATTTTGGAAGCTGTCAAGTCAGCAAAAAGGAACCTGAGGCTTAAATAACAGAACAGTTAATTCCAGTTCACCTATATTTATTTAGGACATGACATTTTCACAGGGTTCTGTTTGGCCTGGCTTTGGAGTCCCTGCTAAATACAGGCTGGGTCTTTGGGAGAGCAGTTTGGGGGCATTTCACACATTCCTGCAGTCAAGGACAAAATGAAATTAATCCTGGAAATGACTTGAGTTCCCAGGTGCTTGGAGGGAAAAGAGTTCATATTCTCTAGCTAGAGTTGACCAAACTATGAGAACTTTGTTGTTATTATTATTTTTTGTTGGGCTTGAGTTATGGTTCCTACATATTTGGACTTTGCAGAATCTTTAAAGAAGACAGTAAACATCCCAGACTTTTCCCTGGGAAAAAATGCATGTGCGCGCATGTGCGCGCACAAATTACATATGTCATTTCAGAGGGGTGATACCTGCATACCACCAGTTCATCCACAGACAACCTCATCCAGGGGCCCATGGTATCTTAAATGTCCAAGACCTGGGTGAGTCCCAGCTCTTCCTCAGTCTGGCTCAGTGATTCTAGGACCAGTCATGCCAGATTTCTGAATTCCATTCAGAGTAGTCACAGAATGCAGGTGAAGACACCAGGGATCTGGCTTAACTAGGGAAGCAGCAGGCTGCAGGTCTCAGGCTCCTGGTCCATTCCTTGATGCCACATATACCAGGGTGGTGCTTCAGCTTGTCTCTCTCTCATCTCTCTCTCTCTCTCTCTCAATCTCTCTCTCTCTCTCTCTCCATATCTCTCTCTCTCCATCTCTCTCTCTCTCTCTCCATCTCTCTCTCTCCATCTCTCTCTCTCTCTCTCTCTCATATGTAATGAATAAAGTAGATCTTTATTATTTAAAGAAAAAATTTTGCCCTTGTTGTTGCCCTTGTTGTCATTATTGTTCTTGTTGCCATTGATGTTGTTATTCTTGGATAGGACAGAGAGAAATGGAGAGAGGAGGGGAAGAAAGAGAAGGGGAGACAAAGATAGACACCTGCAGACCTGCTTCACTGCTTGTGAAATGACACCCCTGCAGGTGGGGAGCCGGGGGCTCAAACCAAGATCCTTATGCCAATCTTTGCACTTGGTGCCATGTGTGCTAAACCCGCTGTGCTACCGCCTGACCCCCATAAAGTAGATCTTTAAGAAAGAAAGCAGGGGAGGAAAGGTAATGCTAATTTTAGGGAATATTTTTGGATGGGCTTCTCTTTAAGAATTTAAGGTATCCCACAACCACAAAAGCCTTGTTCCCCAAAACATATATGAAAGGATGAGGGGGTGGGGAGATTTCAGCAGCAAAGAAAGTCCCACAAAGGCAGGCATGCCAGTGTTTGGGCTTGTGGTGAAAACACCTTCAGGTGAAGGAAGAATAGACCAATTCTGTCAGAGCTCTAGATGGGAGATGAGGGGGAGGAGCTGCTTCACCTGGTGTTAGAACTGCACCAGAAGGGGCCAGGTGGTGGCACACCTGGTTAAGCACTGATATAATAATGTGCAAGGACTGAGGTTCAAGCTCCTGGTGCCCACCTGCAGGAGGAAAGCTTTGCAAGGTAAAAGTCTCTCTATCTCCCCTTCTCAATTTCTGGCTGTCTCTATCCAACAAATAATAAATAAATAGTAAAATAAAAAGATAATAAAAGTTTAATAATAAAATAAAAAGATAATAAAAGTTTTTTTTAAGAAATTTAAAAATTCTTCAAGAAAAGAAAATAAAGTTGTACTAGCTTTTATGATAAAATTGAAAGAAAGAAAGAAAGGAAGGAAGGAAGAAAGAAATGCACTGCACTGGAAAGGAACAGATAAGAGGCAGCATAAGCACTCATTTGGATAGAGCACTGTTTTGCCATATGCATGACCTAGGTTCAATCCCAATATCCACTTCACTAAAGGAAACTTTGGTGCTGGGGTCTTTCTTTCTCTCTGCCTTGATCTAAAGCAGAAAGAAAAAAGGAATGGAAAGGGGAGGGAAGGAAAGGAAAGGAAAAAGAAGGGAAGGAAAAGGAAGGGAGGAAAGAGAAGGGAAAGAAGGGAAGGGAAGGGAAGGAAGAGGATGGTATGAGAAAAGAAAAGGATCTTTTGCTTCAAACTGAAAGAGGACGCAAAACAAAATATCTAAGAGCAGAGAATCTTAGCCTGGCAGCAGAAAGCTGTGTGGCTTTTGGACTAGAGGTATGAACATGTGCAAATGTGGGGCTGAATGAGGGTGTCTGTTGGAAGAGTCTGGTACTGTACCAGCACTTGATAAACACTCAGCAAGCCCAGGTTCCTCCTCCATGAGTGGATATTACAAGAAACTTATCTTCTTCTAACAGGTTCCTCTTCAGCAAGGCAATCTGTGGATATTTATGCAAGTGTTCTCTCTTTCCTGGGATGTCTCCAGGAGGAATGAAATGAAAATGATCAGAAATATTAAGGAAGAGAGCAAGCAGCAGATGGCCCCTTTCTTCTCCCCTTGCAATTCAACACCAAAAGAGTCCAAGACGTCAATAAAATACATGACACTCGGGAGTCAGGCGGTAGCGCAGCAGGTTAAGCGCAAGTGGCGCAAAGTGAAAGGACCGGCATAAGGATCCCAGTTCGAGCCCCCGGCTCCCCACCTGCAGGGGAGTCCCTTCACAGGCGGTGAAGCAGGTCTGCAGGTGTCTCTGTTTCTCTCCCCATCTCTGTCTTCCCTTCCTCTCTCCATTTCTCTCTGTCCTATCCAACAATAACTACAAGGGCAACAAAAGGGAATAAATAAATACTTAAAAAAAACTTTATTGGAAGTCGGGCTGTAGCGCAGCGGGTTAAGCGCATGTGGCGCAAAGCACAAGGACCCGCACAAGGATCCCGGTTCGAACCCAGGCTCCCCACCTGCAGGGGAGTCGCTTCACAGGCGGTGAAGCAGGTCTGCAGGTGACTATCTTTCTCTCCTCCTCTCTGTCTTCCCCTCCTCTCTCCATTTCTCTCTGTCCTATCCAACAACGACAACAACAATAATAACTACAACAATAAAACAACAAGGGCAACAAAAGGGAATAAATAAATAAAATAAATATTAAAAAAAATACATGACACTCTTGACCACTCTCCATCACCCTCTAGCTGCTATCTTCTGGCAGAAAACAGGTGAAATTTCCCACCTGCCCTTACCCCATCCTATAGACAAGGAAGGCTGGATCTTTGGCACTTGCTTTTCCTGGCATGATCACCAGTGGCCTGGCATTGCCGTCTCCTCCTACTTAAACCAGCACATGCCAAGGCTTTTCAACAGAAGACTAACCCAGCCTTTCATTCTGAATGATCTGTTTCCTTCCAAACCTCTGAATGATCTGTTTCCTTCCAAACGTCTCCCCCTTCCACTCTTTCTTTTCTGTCCCCTCTGCCCCTGTCTTTGGGGCCTTTGTGAATGATGTCACATTGTTCCTTCACAGAACTGAAGGGTATCTGTGCCGGGTGTACAGAGAGACAACTGAACACTCTGTTCATGAGGACAATGAAAGACTAGGATGATATTCTCATGCCAGAAATGGAAGGAAACAATAAGCAAAGGGTGATCTTAAGTATGGGGGGTATGCAAGCAGGAGGGATTAAATGCTTTCTTCTGTGAGAGGCAAAATACCCTGCCATGGCCTTTCCAGAAGACAACTTTATAAGAGCTTTTAAAATGTAAAAAGGCAATATTTCTTTAAGCCTGGCATTTCTCCTTGGTAATTTCTCCTACTGGACACTTTCCAAAGACTTGCTGTAGCTGGCCAAATAACTCTCTTGCCTAGTGCACTGCTTTGCAATGTGTGCAAGCATTGCAACTATAGTCTCTCTTTCACACTCTCTCCTTGCTTTTCTGTATCTTTAAAAAAGAAAGCTTGATGGGGTGGGGTGGGGGGTAGATAGCATAATGGTTATGCAAAGAGACTCATGCCTGAGGCTCCAAAGTCCCAGGTTCAATCTCCTGCACCACCATACGCCAGAGCTGAGCAGTGCTCTGGTAAAAAATAAATAAAAGAAAGAAAGAAAGAAAGAAAGAAAGAAAGAAAGAAAGAAAGGAAGAAAGAGAGAAAGAAGGCTTGATGAAGGAGGCACTCGAAGATGTTCACTGTGGCACCATCTGTAACAGTAAAACATTGCAACAACCTGCATGTCTCTCCCTGGGTAACAGATGTTTCATTATACTCCATCCACCCATAAATGTCCCTGATATCAAGCATTAGACAGACATTTCATATCATGCTGCAAGTGCCCCTAAACTCATGAAAAAGGCGGCCCCATACATAATGTTAGATGAACACAATAACAACTAAAAGATGCACAAGGTTTCACAAGGTATGACATTCAGAATGACCTACATACACACCTGTTGATTCCTAGACCTATAAGATTAAACAAAACTATGTGTTTGGGTATTGATAAATATACAGAGGCCCTAGAAAAAGGTCTAGAATGATCATTTTAATTAACAGCTGAGATTTATCTCTGAGAAAGGACTGGGACTAAAATTGGGAAGTCACAGAAAAGTTTACTTCTAACATATATGTTTATGTGTGTGTATTAGAATATATATATTCCATGAATATATATGTGTGTGTATCTTTACAAATATATATATATATATATACATTAAATTTATAGTTGTAAAATTTTAAATAAGTTAGAAGGAGGGGTCAGGTGGTGGTGTACTCTGTAGAGCACACATACACATAAGGACCCAGGTTCAAGCCCCTGGTCCTCCCCCAAGGAGGGAAGCTTCATAAATAGTGAACATGTGTTACAGGTGTGTGTCTCTCTCCTTCTCTATGCCCCCTTCTTTTTCAATCGCTCTGTCTCTATCAAAAAGAAAGAAGTGGTGGATTTGTTATGCAGGTACCAAGCCCCAGAGATAATCCCAGTTGCAAACTAAACTAAACTAAAATATGCTAGGGGGAACCACAGAACACAAAATTAAGGATTTGAATGAAATAGAATCATAATGTTTTAAGGAAACCCAGAGGGTTTTCCTGTGAGCTGCTCTAGCTTCAAGTCTGGGCTAGGTGAGGGAGAGGATCCCCTGAAATGAGTCCAGATAGGAGGCAGAGGAGGAGAAGGCCAGCACTGAGCTTTGGGCTAGTTCCACTTTCACCAGGCCTGCAAGAGGATGGAGCCTGTGACCACAGAGGAACCAAAAGAGCTGAATCCCCAGGCCAGCAGGCAGATGACAGGCCCATCCACAGCAGAGGAAACCACCACCCTAGGGACCCAGCCTCCTCACCTTGCCACTGAGGGAGAGTCACCGGGCTGCTCGTTTCCCATACCCCTGCGGTAGATGTGGGTTGGAGAGCCCAAGCTTTGGACCCTGGGGAGACATCAAGAGAGGAAGAAATAAATCAGACTTAGGGGACTGTCTGCCTTCCAATTTGGGGCACTCTCACCAAATCTGCTGTCAGAAAAAAAAAAAAAAAAAAAAGGAAGAGTTAGTGCTCAGTAAGCATTTGGTGCTTGTCAGGTGTTGATCTGAGGGACTCCTGTATTATCCCACAGGCTAGGTACTGCTGTCATCCTCATTTTACTGCTGAGCAAATGAGGGTCCAGAGAGGTTAAATAATTTTCCCAATGTCACACAGCAGGCAAGTGTCAGAGCTGGCACCCAGGCAGAGACACCAGACGCCATGTCAAGCTTCTGCCTCTGGGTGTTGGACTGTCATGAGCACTGGCTTACTTACCCCAGGGGCCTATCTTCCTCTGTTCACTGAGCCCCACAAAGCAACAGCTCCAATATGAATGCTCACTGAGCCCTGCAGAACCCCCACCTACCAGGCCTGTACAGTCAGTCACAAGATGGAAAAATTCTCTAACCAGCCTGGGGAATCAATGGAGGCCAGAGACACCCCCCAACATGAATCAGAACTGCGAGACAAGCTCATCCAGGGGTCCTATGGGGGAGCCTGGTAGTAAGCCACCCACTTGAGCACAAATTGCCAAGTGCAAGGATCCAGGTTCAATCCCTGTGTCCCTATGTGCATGGGGTAGGAGGGGGAAGCTTCAGGAGTAGTGAAGCAGTACTGCAGGTCTTTCTCTTTCTCTCCTCTCCTCTCCTCTCCTCTCCTCTCCTCTCCTCTCTTCTCTTCTCTTCTTTTCTCTTCTCTTCCCTTCTTTCTCTTTCTCTTCCCTCTAAATTTCCCTCTGTCCTAATAGTAATTTTAAAAAAGAAAAAATGGCTGCCAGGAGGGGAAGATTTGCCATGTAAGCACTGATAGCAATATCCCTGGTGGCAAAAAGGAAGAAAGAGAGAGTCAGGCGGTAGCACAGTGGGTTAAGCGCAGGTGGTGCAAAGCACAAGGACCGGTGAAGGGATCCCGGTTTGAGCCCCAGCTCCCCACCTGCAGGGGAGTCGCTTCACAGGTGGTAAAGCAGGTCTGCAGGTGTCTATCTTTCTCTCCCCCTCTCCGTCTTCCCCTCCTCTCTCCATTTCTCTCTGTCTTATCCAATAATGACATCAATAATAACTACAAGAAAAAACAGCAAGATCAGCAAAAGGGAATAAATATTAAAAAATAAATCTTTAAAAAAAGGGAAGAAAAATGAATCAAAGGGAGGGAGGGAGGAAGGAAGGAAGGAAAGAAGGAAGGAAGAAAGAGAAAAGGAAAAAGAAAAGAGAAAAAACAATAAAACCTATCAGATCTTATTTTAGAGTCATCTGTCTCTAGTCTGGAACCCTAAAGCAGCCTCCATAGATGGAAAGACAGGAGAATGAAAGAACTCTCCCCTACAGTAAAAGCTGATGAGTTGGGTGAATGCACCTGCCCCAACTCCACCCCCACCCCATACCCCAGATGCTTCAACAGAGAAGACAGGGCTTGGAATTAGGCCAAGGCACTTCACAACCATTAGGAAAATATTCTTGAGATGAGAGACCCTGAATGACCAGGCAGGAACCAGGGACTCTCTTCTTTGCCCATCCCTCCAAAAAATAAGAACCTCCTCACCTCAACTCTCCTTCCCTCCACCATCCTCCCTTAGAGAATAAAGGGATCCCAAAGACTTCCCTTTTCACAGCTAATTCAGCACTGGGTGATAGATGCTCCTGGGGTCAAAGGAAGAGAGAGAGAGAGACAGCTTGGGTACGTACCTGGGGACATAGGTGGGGTCAGGGCCCCAGAAGCCCCCTCCTCTCTGTTTCTCTGGGAGCTGCTGAGAGGAGAAGTCTCTGGTCCTGGGAGAGAAAGGCAGCATGATGAAAAGTGACTGGAGGGGGGCTGGAGGGTAGTGTAGTGGGTTAAGCGCACATGATGCCAAGAGCAAGGACCAGTGTAAGGATCCTGGTTCAAGCCCCCAGCTCCCCACCTGCAGGGGGGGTCACTTCACAAGCGGTGAAGCAGGTCTGTAGGTGTCTAACTTTCTTTCCCCACTCTCTGTCTTCCCCTCCTTTCTCCATTTGCCTTTGTCCAATCCGGCAACAAAGACATCAGTAACAACAACAATAATAACTACAACAATGATAAAAACAATAAGGGCAAAAAAAGGGAAAAAACAGTCTCCAGGAGCAGTGGATTCCTAGTGCAGGCACTGAATCCCAGCAATAATCTTGGAGAAAAAAAAAAGTGACTGGAAATAAAACAGAACCCTTAAGGGCTGAGGCCTAGGGCTATGTCTAGAGGTATGTCTAGGATTTTCTATGTAGCTTGGATTTTCTTCAAGGA
The DNA here is from genome assembly GCF_950295315.1 of Erinaceus europaeus. Classification (NCBI taxonomy): domain Eukaryota; kingdom Metazoa; phylum Chordata; class Mammalia; order Eulipotyphla; family Erinaceidae; genus Erinaceus; species Erinaceus europaeus. The sequence goes on from NC_080170.1 coordinate 62,576,325, forward strand.
TGGTAAGCATTACCAAAATTAAGGGGGGGGGGATGCAAAAAGCTAAAGAGCTGGACAAGATAGTATACTAGATTTTCATGGGAGGTCCCAAATTTAATCTTCAGCAGCACCAGAGTTGAGCATTACTCTGGTCTCTCTTCTCTCTCTCTCTCTTTCTCTCTCTCTCTCTCTCAGATAAATTTTTTTTTAAAAAGCTGTGTCACTGACAAAATAGCTCCCATGGTTTTTCTGCTTTCTTTATTATGTGCATAACCCAAGTTCAAGCTCAGTCCCTATTGCACTAGAGGAAGCTTTGGTGCTATAGTCTTTACCTCCACCCCTTGAAAAATTTGTGCTGGATTGGTAAAGCCCCAGATATGAAAAACAAAACTACAACTGTTAGAGTTGAAGATGATTATTTTTAAAAGCCAAAGGAATTTTTAAAAAATCATGTAAGAATTAATTGGTTGAGGGTCATGGATTTTAAATAACCATGAAGAATATAATCAAATTAGCCTGTCCAGTTTTATAAAGCTATTTAAATTATTCAGGTCTTCCTGAAGTAGCTGAATTGCCTAAGGAAACCTCCAAACTTTATCAGGGGTAGATTCCAATATTCTCCAATTTGAATCAGGCTGAGGCATGGTAAGAGTTTTCATAAGAAGTAATGGAACAAATACCCAGTGACAAGGCCACGGAGTAAGCTCCAGAATGATTTGAGAGAAAGGAGGGAATTAAAAAAGAAACAGTGGGGCCAGGTGGTGGCTCAGTGGGTACAATGCACATGTTACCATGTGAGAGGTTACCATGTTACCAGCTTCAAGCTCTGGTCTCTGCTGAAGACCATAGCTTCATGAGCAGCAAAGCAGTGTTTTCAGGTGTCTCTCCTCTCTATTTCCCCCTTTACTACCTTCTATCAAAGAAAGAGAAAGAGAGAGAGAGAGAGAGAGAGAGAGAGAGAGAGAGAGAGAGAAAGGGCAACCTAAGAGGTGTCCCAGTAGATAAAACATTGGATTCTCACGCAAAAGGTCCTGAGTTCGATCCCCAGAATCGCATGTGCCAGAGTGATGCTCTACTTCTCTCTCTCTCTGCCTCTCTCTCTCATGAATTAATAAATAAAGCTATAAAAGGGAGTGGGGTGGGGAGAAAAAGATATAGCTACCAGGATCAGTGGAGTCATGCAAGCATCCAGAACCAGAGATAACCCTGGTGGAAAAAAAAAGCAAGAAAGAAAGAGAAAAGAAATACTAGTGGAAGCAGGTTACCATCAGGGAGCTGTGTTAAGTTTCCCAGAGGCCTTTCCTCAGCCTGTCTCCACTGTCCAGGCAGCCTGAACTCTGGCAGGATGCTGACCTGACCGGAGGTAACCTTTCCTGTTTCCTCAACAGCATCCCCAGGACTCATGGGTGGTCAACCACTAAACTAGAAGTGCTGACTTTTCAAAGAACACAAAGGGGAAAACGAAAACTCACAGCAGATGAAGGGAAATAGTGTGTCACCCAAGGACAAGAGTCTAGTGAGACCACACACACACACGCACACACACACACACGGAACCTGGACAGCTCTATCCTGCAGGACAGTCCAGCCACAGGAGCCCAGGGGAAGGGAGGCCACTAGCCCACATACCTGCAGTGGTCGCGCCTTCGTCAGTGGACTCCTCACTAATCAAGACTGTGGTCACCTCAGGATGGCAGGTTGGCATTGGGGGATATGTGGTGACTGTTTTGAAGCTAGTTGTGGTTGCCTGCAACAGGGTTCTGGTTGTGAGGTCCAAGGTGGTCACCTCAGTGGTTGAGAGCATAGCCGAGGTTATCGTTGGAGTTGTCCTGGCCGTGGTAGTGGTGGTGGTAGTGATGGGGAGGCCGGATGTTGGAGGGACTGTTGGGTCTGAAACCAGCAGCAGACACAGATGGAAGCAAGTGGGGATGGAGAGAAAAGGAAACAGAACTGTGTATCAGAAACCCTCTCAGTGTTCCACCGCTCCCAGGCCCCCCAGGCTACCACCTGTGGAAGCTGAGCTTCTGGCTGTTCAAATCTGGTGTCCACATAGTGGCTATGGGAGGCTTTGGAAACAACAAATCTAGTCTGGGAAGACTGCATAATGGTTACACAAAAGGCTTTCCCTGAGGCTCTGATGTCCCAGGTTCAATCCCCAGTATCACCATCAACCAAAGCTGAGCAGCACTCTGGTCTCTGTCACTCATTCTCTGTATTTATCTTTCATTAAAATACATAAATAAATGTTGAAAAATAAAATTGACAAATCTATCAGGTTCAATCCCAAGCACCACCATCAGCCATATAGCTATTTTGGTGATAATATTAATACTAAGAGTGATGATAACAACAATAATATGACAAATAACCACTTAAAACTTTGTACTATGGGGTCACAGAACTCACTGGGGAAGGCATGTCCCTTGCCGTGCCCACGACTCAGTTTTGAAACCTGGTATCAGAGTCACAGAACAGGGGGACACTCCACTGCTTTAGTGTCTCTCCCTCCTTCCTTTCTGTCTCTCTTTTCTCAACTTTAAAATCTTTATTTATTTATTTTTGTATATATGTATGTATGTATGTATTTTGGACAGATACAGAGAGAAATTGAAATGGAAAGGAGATCTAGAGAGGGAGAGAGACCTGCAGACCTACTTCACCCCTTGTGAAGCTTCTCCTCCTGTAGGTGGGAACCAGGGGGCTTGAACCAAAGTCCTTGGGCTCTGTAATAAGTATGTTCATCTTGGTATGCCACCACCCAGCCCCTCCTCTCTGTCTCTCTATGAGAATGGAACAAATGGTCCTATAAGTGATGAAACCACATGTTCATGAAGCCTTGCCTCTGGAACAAAACCAAACAAAATTAAAAATCCCTTTGTATTAGGTCCTTCTGGCCATTAACAAACAGAATCCAGAAGGCCAGGTGAATAGCTCACTACAGTATGTGTATTGCTTGCTATGCATACAGCTCATGTTCAAGCCCCATCACCACATAAGAGGGTCCTGGAGCCCTGCTTCCCCAGAGCCCTGCCCAATTAGGGAAAGAAGGAGAGACAGGCTAGGAGTGTGGATTGACCTGTCAATGCCCAGGTTCAGCGGGGAAGCAATTACAGAAGCCAGACCTTCCTCCTTCTGCACCCTATAATGACTCAGGGTCCATACTCCCAGAGGGTTAAAGAATAGGAAAGTTATCAGGGGAGGGGATGGGATATAGAGTTCTGGTGGTGGGAATTGTACCCCTCTTATCCTATGATCTTGTCAGTGTTTCCTTTTTATAAATAAAAATTTAAAAAAAAAGTTTCACAGTATCTAGGAAAGCTGTAGTGCTGTGGTTAGTCTTTCTCTCTCTCTCTGTCTCTCTCTCTCTCTCTCTCTCTCTCTCTCTCTCTTTCTCTCTCTCCTTCCTTCCATACCTTCTTCCCTCTGCAATGAAAAATCTGATTTGTGTGAGGTCCTGATTCCACAAAAGGAAATACAAAAAGGAGAAAGAGCCTAATCCCAAATCTTGGTCCACAGCACTCCACCCCAGCCCCCGTGTTTCTCTCCAGCCTTCTATCTGCACTTCACTCATTCTTCCCAGCCATCAGCCTCCTGTGAGTTCTATAAACATATCCTAGGACCTTCTGACTGGAAGAGCCTGTGCCTATTGACAGACTGCTAGTCTTTCTCTATTAGGAGGACTTTTTTTTGTATATAAAGGAAACACTGACAAAACCATAGGATAAGAGGGGTACAACTCCACACAATTCCCACCACCAGCTGTCCGTATCCCCTCCCCTTCCGATAGCTTTCCTATTCTTTATCCCTCTGGGAGTATGGACCCAAGGTCATTGTGGGATGCAGAAGGTGGAAGGTCTGGCTTCTGTAATTGCTTCCCTGCTGAACATGGGCACTGATAGGTCGATCCATACTCCCAGCCTGCCTAGGAGGACTTCTTAACAGGACACTCAGCAAGGAGGCTGAGTGTTACATCTTCTACACTTTCATCGCATTTTATAAATACACACTGACTTGCTGATTCTAGTTTAATGTCCAATTTTCATGGGATTGTAGGTTGCATCGGGTGGGAGGGCACCTTGGGTATTAGTTTTCTTCTCTATCATAAACCTAATACCTACCACAATGCTAATACATAGTAGGTGTTTCAAAAGCATTGAATGAGAGCTGCCAGGGAAATAGCACAATGGTGATAAAATACTCTCATGCCTTAGACTCTGAGGTCCTAGATTCAATCCCTAGCACCACCACAGACCAAAGATGAACAGTTTAAAAATGTTTTTTAAATTTTTTTTAAAAAAACATTTTTATGAATGAGTAAATGAATAATTACATCCAAAGTGAGTCTTGGGGCTGGGAAATTACACAACTGTAGTGTATAGGACTTGCAAGCAAGACATCCCAGGTTCTATCCCTAGCACCACAGATTGCCAGACCTGAGTGGTGCTCTAGTTAAAAAAACAAAATTTGGAGTAGGGCACTAAAGTAAAAACCCTGGGGTGAGGGTGAGGGTGGATGTTTAGCTTCACCGGGCAGGGGAGAGGGGGATGGGATGGGACATAGTCTTTTGGTGGTGAGAATGGTGTTTATGTACACTCCTATTAATTTGTAGTCATATAAATAAATATTTAATTAATATGAGAGGGGAAAATTGATTGTATGTCTCAAACTTTTTAAAGCACAAACTGAATCTTTTTAATACATAGGCTGAGTCTTTGATATGTTGACTCTCTTAAAAGCTTAGACCAGGAAGAACAGAAGCAACTTGTGGAACAGCTATATACAAATAATGTCAAAGGACATAAATTACGGTGATGTTGTATATGATACAGCAAATCTTAACAAAGGGATATTTCAAAGTTAACCCAGTTGCCAAATAATGTGATTATAGCAATAATTATCTCTTGTCTTCTTAAACCCTAAGATAGCAGGAACCTCCCATTTCCTTTATAGAGTCTAAATTTCCCCCAGTCCTGGAACTTCTAGGGTGGGGCTCAATATCCTGCATGCTTCTCTCAATTAATACCAAATGATATTGCATCTGCCGATCCCAACCTAATCAACGCAGTGAGTACCACATCAGCATACTTCACTTCAGACTGTGTCCAGAGACGTCGGGCATGGAAAGTCAACCCTTCAGCTTCATTACTTGGGTGAGACCTTTCCTTTCACAGTATTCTCTAATTCCATTCCAGGAGGTTCACTTCCTAACAAAGTCCCAAAACCTAGATATAGACCAGGTCCCATAAGATAGAGCATATGTTCACATGTATCTATAAATTAGGGCAAAATATATACCTGAAAGAAAAAATACACAATATTCTGTAGTGAGTCAGTAGAAAGTTCATAATGAAATAGTGTCTACATAGACATAGATACCCTCGTCACCTGCTTCCTATTACAATTCACTAACTCCAAAGCTAACCTTATCAAAGCAAGGCCTGTAAAAGCTGAATAAGGGCAAGAGTCTGGCATACTTTAATGATGACTCTTTAGTAACTATCAGGCCACTCTATCAGCTGGGGTCCTAATCAGGGAGTCCTGAGATTCCCAAACAGACAAGATGGGCCTAGACCTAGAATAAATCCCTCTCTCTATTGTTACCAGTCATTTCTATCAGGAACAACACAATAGACCCCTTTGTGGGCCCCTGTAGGATCTTGCCCTCAACTTGAATCAACAATGGTAGAGAATGTTCCATCCTCCGAAGGGAGGCTGGACAACATACTCTATGCTACACCTGAGGAAGATTGGTCGATATTGCGACAGCCTGGAATGTTCCTGCTCATGACCACAGAATGTGAACTCAGGTCTATAGGGATGCAGAGGTCATATAGGCTTCTAAGCTTATTATGGGCCCCAGATTACATCAAATGGATGCGGTTTACAGTAAAAAATATTTATACCCCTTTCCCATATTTGGGAGCTACTCTCTTCCCTGATCCAGCTTTCTGGTCCTTTTTCCAACCATGACATCATCTTCCCAGACAATACCTTGGATCCACCTGCATATCAGATTTCAGGCTCAGGGGAAAAAGAATAATAATAATAAAAAAAAAACTAGTATAGCCACTAGTATAGGTCCTTTGGAATATAGCTAAAATATGCCTACAAGCTACCTACAAAATGGAAGAACCCCCAACTCTTCATCCACACTATTTCAGCCCTTAGGTCCATGATTGGTCAACAATTTGTTTGGCTCTGTATGTTAACTCTCCTTTCAACCACCAGGTTCCATTATTCTGACCAGACTTCCCTGGAAAGACAACCCCACAAATGTGTCCTAGAGCTCCTCTTCCCCAGAGCCTTTCCCCACTAGGGAAAGAGAGAGGCAGGCTGGGAGTATGGATCAAACTGTCAATGCCCATGTTCATCAGGGAAGCAGTTAGAGAAGCCAGACCTTCCATCTTCTGCATCCCACAATGACCTTTGGTCCATACTCCCAGAGGGCTAAAGAATAGGAAAGCTATCAGGGGAGGTGATGGGATACAGAGTTCTGGTGGTAAGAATTGTGTGAAGTTGTACCCCTCTTATCCTATGGCTTAGTCAATGTTTACTTTTTATAATTAAGATTTTTTTTTTAAAAAGGGGGGTAACTATGTGTAAATGTGGACAGACAGTTGTAGAGATGATGGTTGGCCCATGTCTACAGCCTTAAGGGAACTGTGGTAGATTGCAGTGGGGAGACTGAAGATTCAGAACTCTGGTGGTGGGAACGGTGTGGATTCAAACCCTTGTTGACATGTAATTCTGTAATATGCAAATAAATAAATAATTAAAAACTAAATCAAACAAAAAACAAATCCAGGAACTAGAGATAGCTCACATGGTAGATGCTTTACCGTGCATGACTCTGGGAGAAGCTCTTCAGATGGTGGGACAAAACTGTGGTGTCTCTCCTCCTGCACCTCCTTTCACTTCCCTCCTCCTTTCCCTTCCCCTTCTCCTCCTCTCTTGACATTATCACATATGTCTGAGGCTCCAGAAACACCCCCCTACACTAAAGCAAGTCCAAGTACAATAATTCAGCCAAACATCCTGCCTATGCTCTAGATTTCTCCCTTACAGCATTGTACCTACAGATAACCATAAAATATTGGGCATGTGAAATGTGTTGGTGAAGGAGCCCTTGGAGTCCTGGTGCATGGTGGTGGAAAAGGACTTAAGTTGGAGGTGAGAGTGTTTCCTAGATACCTTTCACAGGGAGATGAGAAATTGTATCCACATGTCAACAACTGTACTGTAAACCATTAACTAACCCCCTATAAAGTGATCAAAGAAAAAAAAAGAGTATAGAACTTAAAGAAAGGTGGACCTTCCACAGTAAAATGAAATTAAAACAAATGAGGCCTAGGCTACATCAGAAGGTGAAAATGTCATCTCCTTCAGATATTCAAGATTGATTTGTGCTGACACCACTTACCCCCTAAGCATTTGAATTTGGGTTCATTAGTCACCATTAATCTACAGACTTTCCCCTCTCTGAAGTACGCTGAATTTCCACTAACATGGGCCAGAAAGATACTGTTAGTTTTGAGCAAACTCAGAAATAACCCCATGGAATGTTGAGGTCTACAAACATTCTAGAAGAGAGCTGAATTTCAGCAGGCTAGAAAAGAGAAGGAGATTTGGGCTGACATCACTTACCTTCAGCAAGCCACCTGCAAAATTGGAATAATGCCTCCTCTCCCAGGACTAGGGAAGTTGTCTCACTAGAAGCAGCCACCCCATCATCCTCCAGTTTCAGAATGCATTCAGTCACATGAGAGGCTTGTTAAGCAGATGGCTGCCCAGACCCTGCCTTACAAGATGCCAACATAGTACAGAAGAGACTCAAGAATCCTCTGTCCTTGGCACAGGGGGAGCTCAGAGCTCATTCTGAGAAGCCCCATTCCCAACCAGCAGGGGAGCTGATTATTTAAGTAGCAAAATCCAACCAGAGGCCACGTTCCAGGCACCTGTGGTCTTTAAGAGTTCCACCATCTTCCAGATCCTATTAAAACCAACTGCAGGCCACAGATGGAAAGAACACCTGCAAACTTCCCTGTGTTCTAATGCTTGTCCCCTTCCCCATCCGTAATGTGCAGAGCCTTGACTTGTCAGTTAAAACTGACCCATACACAAATTTTATTTGGTTCAAGAAGTACTTCCTGTTAAACTTTAGACTCTTTCCAATATGCAAAAACCCACCTAGTTCATGTAAAAACTGGGAAAGCCAGAAACAGATGCCTTCAGTTTCTGTAGCGTGGCAGTTCCCTGGATGAACTGCAGTTCCCTCTGGGGGATGGGTGGTATCACATCTGGTAAACTACATGTTACCATGTAAAAGGACACAGGTTCAAGCTCTTGGTCCCCACCTTCAGTGTGTGTGTGTTGGGGGGGAGCTTCATGAGAGGTGAAGCAGTGCAGTGGGATTTTTTTCTCCTTCTCTTCCCCTTCACTCTCAATTTCTCTCTGTCTCTATAAGAAAAGAAAAAGAAAGAGGGAAAAAGAGGAGAAAGAGAAAGAAAGGAAGAAAGAAATAGAGTGAATTTGAGAGGTAAGGAGCAAAAAGGAAAAAAAAAGGAAGAAGGTGAGAGAAAGAAGGAGAAAAAGAAAGGGAGAAGGAGAGGGAAGATAGAAGAAAGAAGATAATGTAAGGAAGGAAAGAAGGAAGGAAGAAAAAAATAACACTAGTGGAAATAAAAATATATTTTTCAAAAGGGAAAAAAGAAAGAAAAGAAACAGTTGCCTCTTTCCACTGGCCTGCTACTCCCTCCCCCCCACCCCATCATCCACTTTCCTCCCAGTGGCCATCTTGGCCCTCAGGGACCTATCTCCACAGCAGAACCCTCTACTGGGACAACATGTCAGAGAAAACCTACCCAGCTACTGCTGCACAGTACCCAATCCACCTCCCCCCACCATGTAGTCTCCACAGTCTTGAACCCCTGCTATCTGTCCTTTGGGTGACCCACCTCTTATCACCTTCAGGTGGATGTTGTTCTTCACATCATTGAACCAGCCAGGCACCTCAATGCGGCAGCAGTACACGCCACTGTCACCTTCCTCCGAGCTGGAGATGGTCAGGGTCAAGTTGCCTTCCTGGATATTCTCCCGCAGGCTGTATCTGTCTGACTTCCTAGAGAGTGTCTTCATGCCATCAGTGAGGACCAGCTGGTCATTGCACTTGGAGTTGGGACATGGGCCTCTGCCCCAGCACATGCTGTTTCTCTGGGACCAACCCAAATACTCACAGGGCAGTATAGCTTCCTGGCCCAGGATGGCGTTCACCACATACTGAGATGCAACAGGAGCTACAAGGAAGAAGAGACAATGAGTGCCACCCTCAGCCTTTGGAATGAACCACAGTGACTATGCAGGCAGCAGAAGTTTCCAGAGGCGCAGAGTTCCAGGCACTGTGATATTTAGTCTGAATGTTGATGTGCCCTTCTGCACTGTAAACTCCTAACTCAGCAAACCAACTTACTCTCCACTTAGAAGTCCTGAGCCTGGGGGACAAGACATAGCTCACTGGGTAGGGTGTAAGTCTGGCCATGCACATGACCCATGTTCAAGCCCTGGAATCATATGGGAGTGTCACAGCATCAAGGAAGTTCCAATGCTGCATTCTCTCAGTCTTTCTCTCTCTCTCCTTCCCTCTTGCTATGTCTTCTTGTCTCTATCTGAATGAAAATGTCAGTCCAGGCTAGGGAGATTGTATAATGGTTATGCAAAAGGCTTTCATGCCTGAGGTTCCAAAGTCCTAGTTTCAAGTCTTATCACCATAAACTAAATCTGAGAAGAGCTCTGGTGGAGGAAAATGGAAGAAGAAGAGGAGGAAGAAGGAAGGAGAAGGGGAAGAAGGAAGGAAGGAGGGAGGGAGGGAAGAAGGAATGGAGAAAAGGGGAGAAAAAGAGGAAGAAAGGAATGAATAAAGGGTGGGAGAAAGAGAGGAAGAAAGGAAGGAATAAAGACATAAGACACCAGCTTCCTATACTAGAAACCAATGCCACTACCTCATAAAAACAGGTCCAGACTCATTCAGCATTCACCCACTGTGCCTTCATATACAAAGATCAGGTGCTGACAGTGTGAATGTCTTTAGCAGGGTGCCAGCCTTCTAGCCAGAAACTATAGTGAGACAGACTGCAGTTTCCTCCCTCATTCACTAAGGGAAATATTATAGAAATGAGTTGTTCAGGACCATTACTTGTTGCTAGAGAATATGGATTTCACCCATTTTGTGGCTGTTTTTGAATGCAGGAGCTGAAGAGGAGCACAGGAATTGTTGAGAATAGTAAATGTGACAATAAAAAAATACTGGGGGTCTCCTTTCCCGGGTCAACATGGGACCGCAACAAGACAAGACTAGAAGGACTTCAGGAACCCACCAAATCACCCATGAATGCAAATATGTGTGGCTCATGGACAGAAAGAAGCCTAGGAAGAGATTAAGTGGCTGGTAACAGTCTGGCAGTTTACTAGTTGAGACACCACCTCCAGTCTGTTTCACCAACAAAAAGATGGCTGAAGGCAGGAGAGGATTCCCTTAAGACTCACCAAATGCAGCTGTGAGTTTCCATTGCTACTGCTCTCAGAAACTAGAGCAGCAGGGGGGAGGCCCTGTGCTGACACCAGGGGACAGAGAACTGATGAGGAAACTCAGAGAAGATCTATACCTAGGGGGCTTAGAGGTGGGGCTTTGAGAGTCTCTTTGTATAGCCACTGGATTATTTCTACCCCACTCTGTTTATCCCTTGGTCAAGGGTCAGTGATTAAGCTAAGAAGCCTAATAATAAATATATCTACTGCAGACTAGATGTAGTATTTTTTGTATAATTGGGTTTCCTAATACTGATATTTGTCATCCCCACAGAAAGTGTATTGGTTTTTTTAAAAAGAAAGTGTATTTGAAAATAAAGTCAGATGGAAATTCAAAAAAAAAAAAATTTAAAAGCCTTTAGGCTCCCATAGCCTACAGACAAAAAAAAAAAAAAAAAAAAAAAAAGGGAGAGAGAGAGATCCAACACAGGGATTAAAATAATATTGAAACAAATGTCAATTTCCACATCTGTGAACCCTTTAAGTACCTTACTTAGACACAAGTCAATCCAGGCAAGAATAATCAGTAATTTGAAAAGAACTGAGAGAGGGACCTCATAATATACTATATAAAATGGTTAAACCAACAAGAAGAAATATTGAAGAAATGAAACAGGACAAGAGTCCAGCTAAAAGCCCCCTCCCCAAAGGTTGAAGCACAAAATAATGAAGTCAGCATCCAAATACTTGTTAAGGAAATAATAGCAGAAGTGAGTAAGGAGTTTGAAAGAATTGTCATCAGAAATGCAGAAACAACAAATAAGACTCTGGAAGACAATATCAATTGTCTCAAGGTTATTAGAGAGCTGAAAGCTGAAACAGCTGAGCTAAGAACACAACTAGCTAAAAAAGCTAAAAGATTTTCAGAACAGGGTAACAAAACAGATGAATTCCAGAAGACAGGACAGGGGAGAATAAAATAAATGAGGCTGAAGACAGAATTAACAAGATTGAGGACAAATTAGAGACAACTAAAAAAGATGTAAGAGATCTCAAAAAGAGATTAAGAGATACTAAAAACAACAACAGAGACCTATGGGATGATTTCAAAAGAAATAACATACACATTATTGGCTTACCAGAGTAAGAAAGTGTGAGAGGAGAAGAAAGCATTCTTTAGGACATAATAGCTGAGAACTTCTCTAGTGTAGACAGCATAAAAGACATAAAGGTTCAAAAAATCCCAGAGGGATCCAAATTAACCCAGATTAAAGACACCAGACACATCATATTTAGAATGGAAAGGAAAATATATAAGAATAAATAAAGGATCCTGAAGGCTGCAAGAGAAAAACAAAGAGTCACTTACAGAGGAAAACCCATAGGATCAGCAGCAGACTTCTCCACACAACCACTACAGGTCAGAAGAGAATGGCAAGATATCTATTGAGTGCTCAGTAAGAAAGGCTTTAAACCACGACTACTGTATCCTGCTAGACTGACAATCAGACTGGATGGAGGCATAAAAACCTTCTCAGACAAGCAACAGTTGAAAGAATCAACTATCACCAAGCCTGCCCTGAAAGAAGTTCTGAAAGGTCTCCTATAAACAGTCAGACCACCATAAATATGCCATCTATCAGAACACTCTAAAAATCTACAAGAATGGCATTAAAATATCTTCAATATTTGATATCAATGAATGTCAGTGGCCTGAATTCACCTATTAAAAGGCACAGAGTAGGAAGATGGATCAGAAAACACAGCCCAACAATATGATGTCTACAGAAAAACCCACCTAATTCAACAAGACAAACACAGACTCAAAATGAAAGAATGGAAAACTATCATACAAGCCAATGACAAAAAAGGGCAGGAACAGCTATTCTCATATCTGACATTATATACTTTTAAATAAATAAAATTCAAAAAGATAGGGATGGACACTACTCTGAGCATTAGCTCAGAGGATCAGTCAATCAAGAGGACTTAACAGTTATTAACATCTATGTACCCAATGAGAAGCCATCTAAATACATCAAACATCCAGTAAAAGAGCTGCAGCAATATATTAACAGCAACATAATCATAGTAGTGGACTTCAACACCCCACTTTCTTAACTTTACAGATCATCCAGGCAGAAAATCAATTAAGAAATGAGGGACCTAAATGAGAAGATAGACAAACTAGAACTATTGGACATTTGCAGAGTCATTCATCTCAGGAAACTGGAATACACATTTTACTCAAGTCCACAGGGGTCATTCTCAAGGATAGACTCTATCTTAGGCATCAAAGAGAGCATCAGCAAATTCAAGAGCATTGAAATCATCCCAAGCAACTTCACAGACCACAGTGGAATTAAACTAACACTTAACAATCAACAAAAGATTAGTAACAGTCCCAAAATGTGGAAGCTCAGCAGTACACTACTTAACAACTACTGGGTCAAAGAGGAAATCAAGGAAGAAATCAAATGTTTCAAGAGTTCAATGAAAATGAAGAGAAAAGCTATAAACATATTTGGGACACAACTAAGGCACTACTGAAAAGGTAGTTCATAGCCATACAAACACACATTAGGAAACAAGAAAAAACACAAATAAACAACCTGATTGCACATCTTAGAGACCTAGAAGAAGAACAAAGGAACCCTCAAGCAATCAGAAGGGCAGAAATCACTAAAGTAAGGGCAGAAATAAATAACAATGAAAATCAGAAAACCATACAAAAGATCAACAGAAGCAAATGTTGGTTCTTCGAAAGAGTGAACAAAATCAACAAATATTTAGCCAGATTCACAAAACAAAACATAGAGAAGACCCAAATAAATCGGATTATAAATGAAAGAGGAGATATCACAACAGACACTGCAGAAATTTAACATAGCATGCAAGACTTCTATGAACAACTAAATACCACCAAACTAGAGAACCTGGAAGAAATGGACAATTTCCAAGATACCTATGAACTTCCAAATTTAATAAGAACTAGATAATATGAAAAGGCCCATCACAGTTCATAAAATTGAAACAGTTACCAAAAACCTTCCCCAAAATAAAAGTCCTCAGCCAGATGGTTTTACAAATGAATTCTCCAAAACCGTCAAAGAAGCACTAATAACTCTGCTTTTAAAAGTCTTCCAGAAGATTGAAGACACTGGAATATCCCTTCCAGCTTCCATGAAGCCAAAATCACTTTGATACCAAAAGTAGATAGGGACACAACCAAAAGAGAAAACTGCAGACCAAAATCTCTGATGAACATAGATGCTAAAATACTGAACAAAATTCTAGCCAACTGGATACAGCAGTATATTAAAAAAATTATTCATCATGACCAAGTGGTGTTTATCCCAGGAATGCAAGGTTGATTTAATATACATAAATCAATCAACGTGATCTATCACATCAACAATAGTAAGACCAAAAACCACATGGTCATATCAACAGATGCAAAGAAAGCCTTTGACAAAATACAACATCCCTTTATGATTAAAACACTACAAAAAATGGGAATAGATGGAAAATTCCTGAAGATAGTGGAGTCTATACGTAGCAAACCTACAGCCAGCATCATACTCAATGTTGAAAAACTGGAAGCATTTCCCCTCAGATCAGGTACTAGACAGGACTGCCCATTATATCACCATTATTATTCAACATAGTGTTGTAAGTTCTTGCCATAGCAATCAGGCAAGAGCAAGGAATTAAACAGATAGAGATTGGAAGAGAAGTCAAACTCTCCCTATTTTCAGATGACATATAGTATACATAGAAAAACCTAAGGAACCCACCAAGAAGCTTTTGGAAATGATCAGGCAATACAGAAAGGAGTCAGGCTACAAAATTAACATTCAAAAATCAGTGGCATTCTTCTATGCAAACACTTAAGTTAGAAGAAGTTGAAATCCAGAAATCAATTCCTTTTACTATAGCAACAAAAACAATAAAATATCTAGGAGTAAACCTAACTAAAGAAGTGAAAGACTTGTATACAGAAAATTATGAGTCACTACTCAAGGAAATTGAAAAAGACACAAAGAAGTGAAAAGATATCCCATGTTCATGGGTTGGAAGAATTAACATCATCCAAATTAATATACTACCCAGAACCATAGACAAATTTAATGCTATCTCCTCAAGATCCCAACCACATTTGTTTGGAGAATAGAACAAATGCTACAAATGTTTATCTGGAACCAGAAAAGACCTAGAATTGCCAAAACAATCTTGATAAGAAAGAACAGAACTGGAGGCATCACGCTCCTAGATCTCAAACTGTATTATAGAGCCATTGTCATCAAAACTGCTTGGTACTGGAACAAAAATAGACACACTGACCAGTGGAATAGAATTGAGAGCCCAGAAGTAAGCCCCAACACCTATGGACATCTAATCTTTGACAAAGGTGCTCAGACTATTAAATGGGGAAAGCAGAGTCTCTTCAACAAATGGTGTTGGAAAAACTGAGTTGAAACATGCAGAACAATGAAACTGAACCACTGTATTTCACCAAATACATAAGTAAATTTCAAGTGAAACAAGGACTTGTATGTTAGACCAGAAATTATCAGATACTCAGAGGAAAATACTGGCAGAACTCTTTTTCCGCATATATTTTAAAGGCATCTTCAATGAAATGAATCCAATTACAAAGAAGACTATGGTAAGTATAAACCTTTGGGACTACATCAAATTAAAAAGCTTCTGCACAGCAAAAGAAACGAATACCCAAACCAAGAGACCCCTCACAGAATGGGAGAAGATCTTTACATGCCACACATCAGATAAGAGGTTAATAAACAAAATATATAATGAGCTTGATAAACTCAAGAACAAGAAAAAAAAATAACACCATCCAAAAATGGGGAGAGGACATGGACAGAATATTCACCACAGAAGAGATCCAAAAGGCCAAGAAACACACGAAAAAATGCTCCAAGTCTTTGTCAGAGAAATGTAAATCAAGACAACAATGAGATACCACTTCACTCCTGTGAGAAAGTCATACATCAGAAAAGGTAACAGCAGCAAATGCTGGAGAGGTTATGGGGTCAAAAGAATCCTCCTGTACTGCTTGTGGGAATGTAAATTGGTCCAGTCTCTGTGGAGAACAGTCTGGAGTACCCTCAGAAGGCTAGAATTAGACCTATCCTATGATCCTGCAATTCCTCTCCTGGGGATACATCCTAAGGAACTCAACACACCCATCCAAAAAGATCTGTGTACACATATGTTTCTAGCAGCACAATCTGCAACAGCCAAAACCTGGAAGCGACTCAGATGTCCAACAACAGATGAGTGGCTGAGCAAGTTGTGGTCTATAATACACAATGGAATACTACTCAGTTATTAAAAACAGTGACTTCACCATTTTCAGCTGATCTTGGATGGACCTTGAAAATTTCATATTAAGTGAAATAAGTCAGAAACAGAAGGATGAATATGGGATGATCTCTCTGTCAGGCAGAAGTTGAAAAACAAGATCAGAAGAGAAAACACAAGTAGAACCTGAACTGGAATTGGTATATTGCACCACAGTAAAAGACTCTGAGGTGGGTTGCGGGGGGGGGGGGGGATACACGTCCTAAAAGGATGACTGAGGACCAAGTGGGGTTGTACTGTTATATGGAAAACTGGGAAATTTTATGCATGTACAAACTATTGTATTTACTGTTGAATGTAAAACATTAATTCTCCAATAAATAAATTAAAAACAATAAAGAAAGAAAGAGAAAATACTGGGGAAAGGGAGCATGGGGAAACAGCATAATGGTTATGAAAAAGACTTCCATGCCCAAGGCTTCAATATCCCTGGATAATTCCCTTGCACCACCGTAAACTAGAGCTGTTTATTGCTCTGGGTCATATATATATACATATATAACATTTATGCCAGAGTTCCTATTAAGGCTGAAGGAGATGGAAAGTATTGCTATCCAGAACAACGTGTCTGTGTTTCACATCTTCAACTGCTCATCAACATGGGTTCAGAGCTTGTTAGAAATATAGATTTGTGTTTGGGAGGTGTTGCATCCAGTAGAGTGTACATATTACCTCACACAAAGACCTGGGTTCAAATTTCCAGTCACCATCTGCACTGAGAAAGCTTCATGAGTAGTGGAGCAGTGCTACAGCTATCACTCCTTCTCTTTGTCTCTGTCTTCTCTTTCTGTTTTAACTTCTATCAAAAGAGAGAAAAAGGGTCTGGGGTGAGGAATGACCACTGAGAGTGGTAGAGTCATGCAGGTAGTGAGTGCCAGCAAGCCTGGTGCAATAAAAAAAGAAAATAAGAGAAATGGAAAAAAACACTTTTATTGTCCAACCCTGAGTCAGAGTCTCTGAGACCAGTGACCTAAGAAATGTACATAATCAAATTCTTCAAGTCACTGTGACATCACTGATCATCTACCCAGTGTCTGAAGACCCTCACAAGATTGTCTAAGTTTATATAAGTAAATGAGAGTCATAACATGGAAATGGAAAATGGATAAGAACAGGGACAAGTTGAGACAGACCTCTTATCAGCTGGCATAAAATTTGCAAGTTTTATTAATGCATGAGAAGGGTGAAGCAGCACATCATATATAAACCATTTTATAGAGTAAATAAAACAGTTTTCATTGCTGGGTGTTATTGTTTATATAAAGATATAAACAGATAAATACATAGAAGCATCTTTTGGTACAGTGGAAAAGGACCTACATTGGGGGTAAAACTTCACTATAGGAAGAGGAGAAGTTGTATTCATGTGTCAACAACTCTGCTATAAACCATTGTCCCCTCCCCACAAGTAAAGTGATTTTTTAAAAATGTGTCTGGTCGGGCATATGCTCAGATCACCTGCCAATAATCACCTGTGTGATCACCTGTGTGACCTGTGTGAGGAAAGGAGTTGGGGGTGGAAGTTCAAGAGATTTAGTCCTGTAGCCTGTTAATCTTTTCAGCAAGGGTGTTTTGGTATTACTCCTCTGAATAAAAATTAATGCTATGAAAAGGAAAGCAAACTACTTGGTGTGGCAGAAAAAAAGCATCCACTAGGAACCCATCAGAAACATCATTTTACCAATTCCTGCATCTGTTTCCTAGGAGCAAAGCCGCTATAATCCTGACCTCAATTATTATCCTAAACCAAGAAGGTGAGAGGATGCCCACCTCAGAACTCACTCTGAGGTTCTCAGGAAATGAAGTAGCAAATACCAGATGCAATTAGTAACACACTAGCACACAAAATGAAAGATACTGAGACTTCTGGTTACAAATGCATCCTGGAAGGAAGGTGACAAGTCAATTCCCCTTTCTGGGAATTATACAGGAGGACAGGTAGAGAGCAAAACCCTTCCTCCACTGAGTCTCAGCTTCATCCTTGACAAAGAGGAGGACTTGGTCAGTGTCTTGTCCTCACACAGCCAGCTCTGTTTTCTGTGGTCATTATCTTCTAAATGGGCCATTTGAGAGAAGGTACAAGTGAAAACAGTTCAGTGGCTGGATGGTGATGCACCTGTTAGAGTGAACATGTTACAATGTGCAAAGGACCTAGTTCAAGTTTCTGGTCCCCACCTGAAGGGGGAAGCTTCATAAGTGGTGAAGCAGTGCTGCAGGTGCCTCTCAAATTCTTTAAGTTCTGGCTCAGTGTCTGACCAATAGCAGGAATGATGGACACAGACCTCTAGTTCCCAGGGCAAAAGAAGACAAAGAAAGGGATGGGGTAGCTTTACCCCCTCACCTCATGCAGGGCATCTGGAGAGAGGCAGTTTAGTAAAGAAGGCCTGTGGGTGACAGGTTCTCTAATGTGTGTCTCCACTGAGGACCAACCCAAGCTAGCCAGGAAGCCCCTCCTCAGAGGAAATTGGAAGTGGGCATGGAGTTAGGGAGAAAGAAAATCAAGAGAAATGACTGGTGGGGGTATGGGGAGAGGAGGACTATTTTCCTTGGAGCATTTGTTGTTTTCTCATGCAGCTTTTCTGTAAGATTAAGGCACAAGCAGTTACAGATTTTAACAACTTTTATTGATAAGGTCAATTCTTAGAATCATTCAAAGCAGCCTCATCCAGGCTTCTTGTTTCCTACATGGAAGAGCCAGTTAGTAGAGCTACTCACATCAGTGTGAGCTAGATACACCTTCAATGCAGTACAGATTGATCAGTCTTTAAAACACCAAGAGAATAAGCTCTAGTCTGACCCAGACCAAGCATGGACATTTGCAACCAAAATCAGCACTGACATGCAGAAAACACACTTCACCTTGAAGCCTTGAAGTCTTGCCCCCAGCAAAGCAAAACAAAACAAAAGGACACAGGAAATCCCTGAAACTAAAGCCAAGAATGAGAACTCTAAAGAGTTCTGAGCAGAACAAGCTTCCCTGGCTATTACTGTGCCGTCAGCATCTGCAGTGGACAGTTGTCTTTTTCACATGTCCAACCTTTTATTTCTGCATCCTGTCAAAAATTGCAGGTCTTGACAGGAAAACAAATGTCCCTGCTCCCCTCCCCTAAAACCTTCATACTACTTTCAGGACAAAAAAAAAAAAAAAAAATCTCATGCGCTAAGGATGGAGAGTAAGTCTCCTAAGAAGAAAGGCTGGGGGTTCAGGGGAGAAGGGGGGGAAGGGGCTTCTGTTTCCCTGAGGCTCCTACACAGAATGTTTAGACACTTACTCAGATACAGCAGCCCCAGATCAATCACCAGCCAGAGAATGGAGGACCCTGTGGACATTTTGAGAATTGGCAGGCCCCAAGAGTCTGTCTGTCTGTCCCCAAGTCCATGTCTTATACTCGAGTTAATGCTGACAGGGCGGGACTTTGTAGTTTCACTTCTCCTTTTGTTCCTAATCTTCCCTTTCCACCCTCCTGAGTGGCCTCAATCTGGGATGTGTGATAAAATGTGCTGAAGCACAAGTGTGTGTATATGTGTGCAGAGGGCTGGTGTGGACCACAAGAATGCCTTTGTCCACACACAGGGGGTTCCTACATATAAACAAGCATCTACCTGTGTCTCTGCAGATATACACACATGTGTAAGATATGCGTGAACTAGCGTCCTTCTAGTAACTGGACAACTTGAAATGAAATGCAATTAGCTCTCCCCAGAGATGGTAAATTGGATGTGAGTTTTTCTTGCTGGCCAAAAGAAGATTAGACTGGAATGAGTCTGGAGCTTTCACCCAGGCCCATGGTCTCCTTGTCTGATAACAAGATTTAAAAGCAGGGTCATAATCAACCCTCACAAAATTCTGTTCAGGCTGACTGGGCAAGGGTTACTAGGAGAACCAGCTTGTGATAACCACAGACAGGCTCAAACAATAAGCAAGCCCAAGATCCTTGCCCAGTTCTATCCCTTGTTAGTGAGGTCACCTGACAAGGAAGGATAGATTCAGGGGTTCAACATGGATATTTAGATCCTTCTGGAGGGTACAGACTCACTAATGTCCAGAACCACAAAACAAATTAGAGGAAGAAGCAACTCAGTGTTTACTAACCAGATGTACATTTACATCATCAAAATGAACAAATAAGTGATTTTTTAAAGCCTTTTCCTGAGGGCCAGGTGGTGGTGCATTCAGGAAAGTGCATATGCTACAAAGAGCAAGGACCTGGGGTTAAGCCCCTCAATCCCCACCTGCAGGGAGAATCTTCACAAGTGATGAGACAGTGCTGCAGGTATCTCTCCTTTTCTCTACTTTCCTATCTCCCCCTACTCTCTCAATTTCTCTCTGTCTCTATACAGTAACTAACTAAATAAACAGATAAAATTTAATCATTGTCAGTAGTCATGCTTAGTTAGGTGACAGGCACTCTGAAAAAAATGATGTAGAATTAGGTTTAATCCTCATAATCCTAAGAACTAGATAATGCTAAGTTTCCCATGTAATAGATGATGAAACTAAAAGCTATATGTGACTTAAAATAGCTGAATGAATGACATTCACAGCCAGGAAGTTGGCAAAACAGGACTCAAGTTCAAGGTTAAATCCAGGATGGCCTTATAACTTGCAGCAAACTATTGTGGAAAGGACACTGAATGACAAGTAAATCAAGGGCATTTCTTTTACAGGCTATTCCTGAGTCTAAGGGCAGAACTGAAAGTCTGGGATTTTATCCTTACAGCTTCCTAGGACCTACCCTCTAGCCAGGGTCATCCAGCATGAAGTTGAGCATACTACCAACTGGCTCCCACCAACTGGCTTCCACCTAAGCTCAGAGAGGGAACTCAAGAATGCTCTAAAATGTTTTAGAATTCTCATTTGATTGCAACCAGCAAAACTAGCCTCACTTATTCAACACTGGTCACACTGAATGTCCCGGTGCAGTACTGATATTAGGTAAGGTCCTGAGCTCAGAGAAGCCAAAAGAACAAGATGAATTAGGACAGGTGAAATAGTTAACTAGGATAGTGTTTTTTCCTGTGCTTAACATAGATTTAAGCCAGCCCCTGCCATATTTTGTTCTGGTTTTTTGTTGTTGTTGTTGTTTTTTTTTTTTTTGCAAGGTACATTTTAGAATAATGTACCTGATTTTACTAGTGGTGAGAGGCAAATACAATTTGTTTGATTGATTTTGAAAACAGTATTTCCATTTAAAAATATTTCCTAAAGTGGCTAGAATAAACAAAAACAAGAGATATTTTTTAAATATAAATTGCCAGCAATGAGCAGTGAGAGAAATGCCTAGAATACTCATGGTGTAGACATTTAATAGTCTTTCCTGAACTCTTTTTTTCCTTCTTCTGTTGTCACTACACCCCCACCCCTTTCACTAGCTTGTGTAAATTTGCTATTGCTTATTTTTTGCTCTGGTCTACCTTTTCTCTCTGCTCTTCCTAATTCACTTTACAGACCAAGTTGTGTCTGGCATTTGTGCGTATGCAAAATCTGAACCCAGGGAAGTTTGTTGTTGTTTTCTGTATCTTAATCCTTTGGTTAACTTTTTTTGGTCTCTCTTTACACATTTTTTAAATATTAATTTATTTATAAAATGGAACCACTGACAGGACCATAGGATAAGACAGGTACAATTCCCACCACTAGAGCTCCGTATCCCATCCCCTCCCCTGATAGTATTCTTATTCTTTAACCTCTCTTTACACATTCTATGACATTATAATCTCTTTATCAGACATTTATACTATGTATCTCTCTCCCAGCTACAGTTACTGTTATGTCCTGATATATATAAATAACACAAATTGACCATGGAACTGAAGGTATTCAGTTTTATTCAAGATGTTCTTGTTTAAACCTCGAAGAAATGTTAATTAATGCCAAATATGTTTTGGATACTTAGAAAGTAAATAATAATTCTTTCTTTTCTTTTTATCTTTCTTTTTTTTTGTTTGTTTTTAATTTTTTTACCAGAGCACTGTTCAGCTCTGGCTTATGGTGGTGCTAGGGATTATTGAAGCTGGGACTTTGGAATCTCAGGCATGAGAGTCTCTTTGCATAAGCATTATGCAAACAAATTATGTGTAACTAATTCTTAGTTTTTATGACATAGTTTGATGATAGGGTAATGCCATAAGTATGTGGTATACTTATAAGTACACTTTTATTTTATTTTTTGAAATTTCTTTTAATTTTTTTTCCTTTATTGGGGGATTAATGTTTTATATTCGACAGTAAATACAATAGTTTGTATATGCATAACATTTCTCAGTTTTCCACATAACAATACAACCCCCACTAGGCCCCCATGCTATTAAAGGAAGCTTCGGTGCTGTGGTCTCTTTCACTCTCTGCCTCTGTCTCTATCAGAAAGGAAAAGAAAGGAAGGGGAGGGGAGGGGATTACAGGGGAGAGGAGGGAAGGAAAAAGGAGAGGAGGGAAAGAAAGAATAAAGGGGAAAGGTTGGGGAGGAGTTTAAAGAAGTCTTCCCACTGAATGCCCACTAAACTGCAGGAAACTTTCCCTGGGAAACTGGAGGCATTAGTCTCTGAATAGGGCTGGGGAGACAACATAATGGTTCTGTAAACAACTCTCATGCTTGAGGTTCTGAGGTCCCAGGTTCAATCCCCAGCACCACCAGAAGCCAGAGCTTCTGGTGTTTCTCCCTTTATCTCTCACTAATATAAAATAAATAAAATATACTTTTAAAAATTTCTGGATAAACTGAATGATCCTAATGAAACCACATAAAGCTATTGTATTTGGGTCTCCCCCAACAATAGCACCAAATACCTTTGCCCAGCATTGAAGTCTTAGTCCTGCATGTGGTCCTAATTTGTCTTTACGGTGTTGTTTTCAACAAGAATAAACAATCAAGACATCTGGTGAAAGTCTTTAACATGAAAGATATACAAAGACCATATCAGAGATGACTTGATATTTGCCTCACATCTGTAGCAGTTAGAGAGGAAAACTGGAAAAGCCAGAGCTAGCAAAACTTCTTCTTCATGTGACCTCCTCACATGGTATTTGGGTCTCCCTTACAATCTAGAGGTCTCAAAATAGCTAACTTTTTTCACATGGCATCTGTATCTCTAGAATAAATAAATAAGTAAAGTGAGCAAATGAAAACATTTTCAACAGACTCAGGAAGAATCTGTAAAGATTCTAGACTTAGCTATTACTCAGTATCACTACCATAACATTCAGTTGGTCAAAAGCAAGCTGTAAGAACACCCTGAACCCCAGGAAAGGGACATTACAAGGGTGTGGACATCAGGAAGTTCACAAGAGGTGAAGTAGAAACCTCCTTTTAGACTAGTTACCATGACAACCAAACCAGGCTTCAGCAGACAGGCAGGGAAATAAGGCTGGGGGTGGGAGGTAAGTGTAACTAATAGGTTACCTATGAATTTTGGAATTTGAAAATTTGATTTGAGGGTTGGACAGACAAAATAATGATTGTGCAAAAAAGGCTTTCATGCCTGAGGCACCAGAGGTCCCAGGTTCAATCCCCAGCACCACCATAAAGCAGAACTGACAATGCTCTGGTAAAAAAAAAAAAAGGAAGAAAGAAAGAGAGAGAGAAAGGAAGAAAGAAAAGAAAAGAGAAAAGAAAAGAAAAAGAAAAAGAAAAAGAAGGAAATTTATTTGATAGGTCTTGGACAGATGGGTTGGAACATTTGGATGAACTTCAGAAATTAAGGGGACAAAATGAGGTCATCATTGTACCCAGGAAAGAGGAAAAAAATACAAGAAAGAACATATAGTTAGAGCACATCTGTTTCATATGAAAGAAAGCTGTCTGGTCTCAGCAATGTAATTTCCAGCTAGTAGTTAGAAAATTGGAAGAGAAGATTGTCAGAAAGGAAGTGGGATTAGAATGCAGGGAACCAAACATTACTTGTCTCAGCAGGAGTTCAGGAGATAATGTCTCAAATTGATTGATTAGCCAATGCACACATCAGTATACAATTAGCGATTAGATGAAAGAAATAAAATTAAAACTCAGAGAGTTTAGATTTTATAGGGACAGGAAAGGAATTAAATATATATTTGGAAACAAGCTTCTTAAAAATAACTAAACTAGGGAGTCAGGTGGTAGCGCAGCGGGTTAAGCACAGGTGGCACAAAGCATAAGGACTGACTGGGGAAGGATTCCTGTTCAAGGCCCCAGCTCCCCACCTGCAGGGGAGTCACTTCACAAGTGATGAAGTAGGTCTGCAGGTGTCTATCTTTCTCTCCCCTTCTTTGTCTTCCCCTTCTCTCTCCATTTCTCTCTGTCCTATCCAACAACAATGACAACAATAATAATTACAACAATAAAACAACAAGGGCAACAAAAAGGAATAAATAAATAAAATATTTAAAAAAACAAAAATATAAAAAAAATAACTAAACTATTCTGAGGCCAGATGGTGGTGCACCTGGTAGAGTGCACATGTTTAATCCTCCAGTCCCCACCCATAGAGGTTTCATAAATAATGAAGCAGGGCTGCAGGTGTCTCTCTGTCTCTCTAGCTTCCACTCCCCTCTCAATTTCTCTTTGTATTCAATAAGTGAATGAGTAAATATATATTTTTAAATAACTTAGAATAGCCTGTTATTTAGAATAACATTTTTTTAATGTTCTGATACCACTAATCAATAGTAAAGACCAAAGTTGTGCATGTTCTTTTCTTGAGGGAGTGGGCCATACCCAATTGAGTATAAGCTCTTGAGAATGAGCTAGACCAAAGAAATTCCTCCCAAAAACACATAATGGAGAGGGGAAGCAAAGAGGAGCTTTACCATGGAGACATGTAGCAAGCATTTCCAGCTTTGTAATCAAGGTCAACACCACCATAGAAAAGCCAGGGTTATAGAAAGCACCTGTGACAGGTGATATAAATGATGCTTCACCTGTGTGGGATTCTTCCCAAGAGTCCTTAATCCCAGTGCAATTGTGAGAATAACCTCAAAAAGTGACCACATTGAATAGGAGTCTGCATAATATGTACTCAGTACTTCTCAAAACAGTCATGGTCATCAGAAACAGACAAAGTCTGAAAAGCTGGCATAGTTGAGTAACCTGCTGGAGATACAGCCACTAGGTAGAGCCCCCCTGCATTGCCACATGTGCAGCCCCTGATACCACACAGGAAGTGCTAAGGCAACAGGGGAAGCTCTGGCACTATGATATCTATCTCTCCTCTCTCTCTCTCTCTCTCTCTCTCTCTCAAAGTGAACAATGAGTTGAAAAAGCGGCTTAGAGCAGTGAAATCTCACATGCTCAAGGGAGGATCTCAACAGGGCATGGCCACTTAATTTAGTATCTGATATCCTGGAGGAGCCCGTAATAGAAAAAGAACATTAGATATAAGTTAAGCAAAATAGGAAGGATATATGGATTTTGGTTAATAACAATGTATCAATATTGGTTCACCCTTGAAATGGACCTATGCTATGACCCTGCAATTCCTCTCCTGGAGATATATCCTAAAGAGTCAAACATACCCATCCAAAAGAATTTGTGTATACTTATGTTCATAGCAGCACAATTTGTAATAGCCAAAATCTGGAAGCAACCCAGGGGTCCAACAACAGATGAGTGACTGAGTAAGTTGTGGTCTATATACATGATGGAATACTACTCAGCTATTAAAAATGGTGATTTCAGCTTCTTCACCCCATCTTGGATGGAGCTTTAAAGAATCATGTTAAATTAGATTAGTCAGAAATAGAAGGATGAATATGGGATTATCTCACTCATCAGTAGAAGTTGAAAGACAAGATCAGAAGGGAAAACACTAAACAGAACTTGGACTGAAGTTGGTGTACTGCACCAAAGTAAAAAACTCTGGGGTTGGGTGGGGAGGACTCAGGTGATGTGATAACAGAGGAGGACCTAGCGGGGGCTGTATTGTTATGTGGAAATGTTATGCATGTACACACTATTGTATTTTACTGTTGGCTATAAACCATTAATCCCCCAATAAAGAAATATATATATATATATAGGTTCACTAATTAATAAGAATGATAACCAGTGATGAACCCTGTTGATCACACACATTGCTAAGTGCAAGGACCTGGCTTCAAGTCCTCATTCCCCACCAGTAAGAGGGAAGTATCAGGAGTGATGTAAGAGTAGTGCAGGTGTTTTTCTCTCTCCCTATCTCCTCCTTCCCTTTCAATTTGTCTCTATCTAAAAACGAGAGAGAGAGAGAGAGAGAGAGAGAAGAAAAAGATACCACATTAACCTAAGCTGTCAATAGCAGAGGAAATAAAGTGTGGAGGCTAGGAGGACTCTCAATACTATCCTCACAACTTTTTCCAGAACTGTTCTAAAATAAAGTCTACTTTATTTTGTTTTGAGGTGGATAGCACAGCAATAGCACTGAGAACTTGTGTTAGAAAGGCCCCAGGTTATATCACCTGCAGCATCAACAGCCAGAGCTAAGTGGTGCTCTGGTCAAAAAAGAAATTAATTCAGTTTATTCTTATTTATTTTGCTGCCTGGGTTATCACTGAAGCTCTATTCCCACACAACTCTACCACTTCTATTTTATCTTTTTTTAAATTTCTGTTTTGATAGAGGGTGATAGAAAAAGAGAGGGGGAGATGGGGAGATGACCTGGTCAATGTGCCTCAGGACCTCACCACTCCAGAGCCCTACCCTATTAGGGAAAGACAGAAACAGACTTGGAGATATGGATCAATCTAGCAATGTCCATGTCCACCAGAGAAGCAATTAAGAAGACAGAACTCTGGAGAGCAGTCTGGAGAACTCTCACAAGGCTAGACATAGACCTTCCATATGACCCAGTAATTCCTCTCCTGGGGATATACCCCAAGGATTCCATAATGCCCAATCAAAAAGATATGTGTACACATGTGTTTATAGCAGCACAATTCATAATAGCTAAAACCTGGAAGGAACCCAGGTGCCCAACAGCAGATGAGTGGCTGAGAAAGCTGTGGTACATATACACAATGGAATACTATGCAGCTATTAAGAACAATGAACCCACCTTCTCTGACCCATCTTGCATGGAGCTAGAAGGAATTATGTTAAGTGAGATAAGTCAGAAAGATAAAGATGAGTATGGGATGATCCCACTCATCAACAGAAGCTGAGAAAGAAGAACAGAAAGGGAAGCTAAAGCAGGATCTGATTAAATTGAAAGTAAGGCACCAAAGTAAAAACCCTGTGGTGAGGGGGATGGTAGACATTAGGCTTCCTGGGGCGATGGGGTGGGGTGGGGTGGGGGCAGGGGTGGGTGGGTGGGATGGGACACAGTCTTTTGGTGGTGGGAATGGTGTTTATGTACACTCCTATTAAAGTGTAGTCATATAAACCACTATTTAATTAATATGAGAGGGGAAAAATTGATCATATGTCTCGAACTTTTTAAAACACAGACTGAGTCTTTTTAATATATAGGTTGAGTCTTTGATATGTTGACTCTCTCAAAAGCCTAGACCAGGGAGAACAGAAGCAACCGGTAGCACAGCTATATACAAGATGCTGGGTATTATACAGCAAACCCTAACAAAGGGACTTTTCAAAGTTAACCCAGTTACCAAACAATAACTAACAATTGTCTTCTTGAACCCTAAGACAGCAGGAACCTCACATTTCCACTATAGAGCCTATATTTCACCCAGTCCTGGAACCTTAGGGGGGGCCCACTTTCCTGCATGCTTCTGTCAATTCAAATCAAATAATATTGCATCTGCAAATCACAACCTAATCAATGCAACAAGTGCCACCCCAACATGCTTCACTTCAGACTGTGACCAGAGACTTCAGGTATGGAATGACAAGCCTTCAGCTTCATCACTCAGGAGAGACCTTTCCTTTCATAGTATTCTCTAATTCCATTCCAGGTGGTCTACTCCCCAATAAAGTCCCCAAACCTAGATAGAGTATAGGTCTCCTGAGACAGAGCATATGTTCACCCATGCCCATAAACCAGGGAAAAATATATACCTGAAAGCAGAAGTACACAAGAGTCTGCAGGGAGTACCCTCCCAACACTTCATCTGCACTATTCCAGCCTTTAGGTCCATGATTGTTCAACAATTTGTTTGGCTTTGTATGTTAACTCTCTTTTCAGCCACCAGTTTCCGGATGCCAGCATGATGCCGACCAGACTTCCCTGGACTGAGGACCCCACCAATGTGTCCTGGAGCTCCACTTCCCCAGAGACCCACCCTACTAGGGAAAGAGAGAGGCAGACTGTGAGTATGGATCGACCAGTCAACGCACATGTTCAGTGGGGAAGCAATTACAGAAGCCAGACCTTCCACCTTCAGCAACCTACAATGATCCTGAGTCCATAATCCCAGAGAGATAGAGAATGGGAAAGCTATCAGGGGAGGGGATGGGATATGGATATTGGGTTGTGGGAATTGTGTGGAGCTGTACCCCTTTTATCCTACGGTTTTGTTAATTACTCCTTTCTTAAATAAATAAAATAATAATAATAAAATGGAAGTTGAGGTACTGAAGAGTTGACTGACCTAATAAATGTTTTAATTAAAGGAAAAAACTCTGTATGCACCCCAAAAAGAATTTTGGTCCATAATCTTAGATGAGGGAAATGATAGGGGAAGAAGATCAGAGGGCTCTGAACCCCAGTTCCACTAGACCTGAAATATTTGTCACCAGGAATCTTTGTTTTTATACCATTACTGAAAGGGAAGCAAACCTGGACGACACCAGATCAGACACTGCTTTGCTTCTCTGAGATAGAAGAGGGAAAAGAAAAGACACTCAGAAGTAGTATTAGAAAAGAAGTGAAGGTAGTACCATAGGAAAAAATTGGTTAAATATATATATGATAGATAGATAAACAGATATAAAGTCTGTGACCTTGGGAGAACTACTGCAGTTTCTGCTAGAGGGGGATAGGGATATTACACAGAACTCTGGTGGTGGGAATGGTGTGGAATTTACCTCTGTCTTCTAATACTGTAACTCACTGTTAAATCACTAATAAAAAATTAAAGAGAGAAGGAGAGAGAGAGAGAGAGGAAGCTGTAGCACTGCTCCACCACTCCTGAAACTTCCCCTTTGCAGTAGGGATGAGGGAAGTTTATTATTTGCAACCAAAATTTTTCTGGGGCTTTGTACTTGTATGATTCCACCTATCCCAACAGTCTTTCATTCAAATTTAGAGTAAAGGTGAAAGACAGAGAGAGAGGGAGAGAGAGAGACACTGCATCACTATTATACCACTCATGAAGCTCTGCCTGTGTGAGTGCTCCCACGTGGTGGAAACTCAGACCAGACCCTTGTGCATGGTAAAGGGTGCACTCTACTGGATGAGCTATCTCCTAGCCCCTTAAGTTTATTTTTCAAATGCAGATATTCTTGTATCTTAGAATTGCGAGCATTAATAGTAATTTGGCATCTAGAAGGGGAACACAGACTGAACCAAAAGACTAAAAAACGATGGACCACAAGACACCATCATGCTTATGCAAGAAGACTTGCATGCCTGAGTTTCTGAGGCCCCAGTTGAATTCCCAGCACCACCATAAGCCAGAGCTGAGCAGTGCTTTAGTTTGGTCTCTCTCTTCTTCTTCTTCATTCTCTATCTCTCTTATTAAAATAAGTGGATAGGGAGTCAGGCAGTAGTGCAACGGGTTAAGTGTATGTGGCACTAAACACAAGGAACAGCATAAGGATCCTGGTTCGAGCCCTCGGCAGGGGAGTCGCTTCACAGGTGGTGAAGCAGGTCTGCAGGCATCTCTCTTTCTCTCCCCCTTTCTGTCTCCCCCTCCTCTCTCCATTTCTCTCTGTCCTATATAACAATGACATCAATAACAACAACAATAATAACCAACAATAATAAAAAGGGCAACAAAGGGAAAATAAATATAAAAACAAAGTAAATAAAATAAAATAAGTGGATAAATAAATAAAACTTAAGATGGGTTTTCTCTTCTTCCTAAGAGAGGGTCCAAGGGCAGACTATGGAGAATTCACAAACTCCCTAATACTGGAGATCTAATTTTTATGACAGTATCAAAGCATACTGTTGTTGAGATAGGGTTCACAGCAATCCTGTGTATTTCAAATCTTTGTCACCTTCTATTTCTGAGTATCAGATCTTTCTCTTTAGTCAGTCCTCTTCAAGCTCAGTCAATGCCATTTGTCAACACAGTTCAGGAGGTACTGGTTTCCCTCAGGCCCCTCGTGGCTGCCTCAAGGATGGATAAGTGACCCAAACAAAGCCCCACAAAGACTCACAATCTTGGAGCATTTATTGACAGGTTCAAACAGTAAGGACCCTCTATTGCTGTCCACCATTCTTTGAGCTGTGAGGATATGAGCCTGAATCCAGTGTTAACCATCATGCCACCAGTGGTTCATCATGAAACCTGTCAGGCAGAAGGCACAAGTAGGGGAACAAGAAAGAAAAGAAGGAAAAAAGCCTAGATCCATGACATGGTTTGAAACCCATCAACTTACTGACAAATTCTCATTGGGGTTTGAAGCCAATTTGTGTTGAGTTTTCAGTCATATGGAATCCTCAAAACCCAAGTTCTTTAAAAAAGTTTTTTTTATTGTCATCAGGGTTATTGCTAGGACTCAGTGCCTATATGACAAGTATACTACTTGCAATGGCCTTTTATTCCCTTCTTCATCTTTTTTTTTTTTTTGCCAGGGGTTGGTGAGGAGATTTTTTTATTTTAATAAGACAAAGAGAAATTGAGAGGGGAGGGGAAGGAAGACAGACAGAAAGAAAAAGACACATGCAGCACTGCTTCATTGCTCACTTGTAAATCTTCCCCCTGAAGATGGGGACTGGGGGCTTGAACCTGGGTGCTTGCACATGGTAATGTGTGTTCTCAACCAGGTATGCCACCACCCAGCCCCACCGAGCCCCAAGTTCTTAAACCTAGAGCATGTCTACATGGTGGTAAATGCTCAGCTAGAATACTTCCAGTCTTAAGAGTTCACATCATCTGATCCAGCCACCTGCATCACCTGACCTTTCAGCAAACACTTGCCAAGTTACCATGCTTCAGGCAGATAGGTACTCTGCTGGATTTGGGAATAAAGGCAGATAAGGCACAGGTCTAGGTTGAAGGCACTGGCAGTTGTGAATTGATAAGTGGAAGAGGCAGCACCAACCCCCATTTTACAGACAAAGCCTCGAGGCCAAGAGGATGCAAGACCACAAATGCACAGGAAGGAAACAGAACCCACATTTTCTAATGAAGCCCTCTTTGTGGTAACAAGCACTTCCTTTACAGTAAATGGGATCAAATGAAATCTTACTTGTGTTTGTTTTTATTCATTCATTCTGTCATCAGTAACAAACTATGCCCTGTGGACCAAATGCAGGTCAATACTCACCTCTGTTGGTGAGCCTTAATGCAACTATGCCATGAGTGTCATCCATACTGCTACATTGACAGAGCTGATTATAGGTAACAGATACGACATGATTCACAGCGTCTTTTTTTTTTTTTTTACTTTCAGGATTGGGTGGTGGCACACTCATTGAACACATGTGTTATCAATACAATGTGCAAAGAACCAAGTTCAAGCCCCTTGTCCCCACTAATAGGGGGAAAACTTAATGAGTAGTGCAGCAGTCCTGCAAGTGGCTCTCTTTCTCCTTCTCTAAATCCTCTCCACCCCACCACCCCAATTTCTCTCTGTCCAATCAAATAGAAGAAGAAAATAAGGCTGCTGGGAGCAGTGGATTAGCAATGGAGGCACCAAGCCCCAGCAATAACCCCAGTGGCAATAAAAATGTACTCTCTGGCCATATCAGAATAAGTTGGCTACCCATCCACCCCTGAGCTAATTAAATTAATGTGTGTGTTAAGTTAATGCTGTGTGTCAGGCTCTAGGATAGGTACTGAGATTGCACTATGAGATTTGTCATTGTCCTCAATTAGCTCAAAGGCTAGTGCCTCCTAGTGGAACACAAGCAAGAGAGCACGCAACCCAGCACATGAGATAAGATGGACAGGGAATGTGCAGAACACAATAGGAAGGGTATGGAAAAGATTCCCAGTCCAGCCTTGAAGATGAAAGAGGGAAATCAGGGACATCTTTCAAGTTCCACTCCAAAAGTCACAGGAGAGATTTGGGGTGCATTGGAAATAATTTCAGTCAGAATGAAGAACCTGCAGAAATTCAGTGGTGAACACAGCAAGGCATTTTATATCAACTGAAGAAGTTCAACCGTACAGATGCTTAGTATAGTATTTAAATGAAGGGCTTGCTACTCCACTAGGGAAAGATAAAAGCAGGCTGGGAGTATGAATCAACCAGCTAATGACCACATTCAGCAGAAGAGCAATTACAGAAGCCAGAATTCTTACCATCTGCATTGCAAAATGAGCTTTGGTCTATACTCTCAGAAGAAGGGGAAGAAGACCAAAGGGCTATGGATTCCAGTTCTGCCAGAACTCAAGTCATATGTCAATCTTGTGTTTATCCCTTCACAGAAAGGGAAGCAAATCTGAAAAACAACAGAATAAGCAAAGCACCATTTCCCTTATCAGAGATAAGAAGAAAAAAGGAAGGATACTTGGAGGTAGTGATAGGTATAACTTAGAAAATAAAGGCAGGAATATAGAAGAAAATGTAGAAAAATTAAAATAGATAGACAGATAGATAGATAGATAGATAGATAGATAGATAGATAGATATAGAGAGAGAGTTTCACCACTCATGAAGTTTCTCCTTGCACATCAGTCTGGCAGTTTGAAGCCGGACACTTGTACCCTGTGATGTGTGTTCAACAAGGTACACCACCACCAGATAGCTTCTCTCTATCTCTAGCCAATAAATACATAATTTTAAAGAGAAGTTTCACCATCCTCTCTGTACTTAGCCACGCCTCTGTCAAATGGAGACAGTAGCTTCTGCACCTTGGGTTGAGGTGGCCCATGAAAAGCATTTAGCAAACAGCAAGCACCCAACAAACTCCAGCTAAGACTGAAGTAGCCATTATCCAGATAGTGTTCAGGGAACATGAACAACAAGAGCAAAGACAGAGACCTGTTGTAGGGGAAATACCTGTTGCCTGCTCAACATCCTTTTTTTGTGTATGAGTAAAACAATCTCTTCCTCATTCTGTGTCAGCCAAATAGGGGAATCAAAAAATGCTCCCTTTCATCCAAAGAGTGATGCCTGTGGTCAAGCCTCCACTGGCAAACTTCCTTCTAAGCAGGCTGTCTGTCTCCACATAGGCCTAGGTGTCAAGGAAATTAGCATTCAATAAGTTGCAGTGGGAGCTCAGCTCTTTCCTCAGGGTTCTTCACACATAATCCCAATAACAGACTAATAAAGGTAATATTGGAGCCAAATGGATACCTGGTAGAGCATACATGTTATAATGTGCATGGACCCAGGTTTAAGCATTTGGTCCCTGCCTACAGGGGGGAAGTTTCACCAGTGGAGAAGCAATACTGCAGGTCTCTCTCTCTCTCTCTCTCTC
Source organism: Erinaceus europaeus (assembly GCF_950295315.1). NCBI lineage: Eukaryota > Metazoa > Chordata > Mammalia > Eulipotyphla > Erinaceidae > Erinaceus > Erinaceus europaeus. Next base: position 62,609,664 of record NC_080170.1, read on the forward strand.
TCTCTCTCTCTCCCTCTCCCTCTCCCTCTCCCTCTCCTTCTCTATCTTCTCCTTCCCTCTTGATTTATCTCTGACATATATATATATATATATACACATATATATATGTATATATATATATAGTATGCCTTTAGCACTACACATATAAGAAAAGAGGAATTGAAAGATATTAGCAATTTAGCTCAAAACATAGTTCTTGTCACCTACTATACTAATTAAGGTTTATTTAGGAACAAATCCAGAGGGTAATTTAAATTGCTCTAAGGAGGAAGTGACTTATGGCAAGGACATGGACCTGGAATTCCATGCCATTACAGGGTTCTAGAATTAGTGTCCCATCAGGAAGCATCACCTATTCTACTCTTCTCTCAGAAATCTCTGTCTGTCTCAAATCCTCTCCCCTAGCCAGCTTCCTCAAGATTTCACCTTACACACCTAGTTTCACTGACAGGTATATGGCTGGTTATCTGGGGTCAGCCATGCCCCAGGGCGGGGGGGAGGGACTGAGATCTTGATGTGCAAAAAGCAATCATCCCATTGACAATTTCAGCACTGGGGGCTTTGAATGGGGTCAGGTGCTCAGAAGCAGATGAGTGAACAGGCAATTACTAAGAACTCCAATAAAAAAAGAGCATTTGTTAGTAAGGTCTATCAGTGAAATAATCAGCAAAATCACTTAGTTATCCATTCAACACTAAGTAACAGAAAATACAGAGAAGCCTCAACATAAAAGGGACTTACTTTTCCTCTCATAAGTATCAGACAACCCAGGGAGTCAAAAACATCATCAAGGATCCCTGTCTTCTCATGGCCACTGGAGTTCTATTGTACTTATGAACATCAAGTTCATCTTTGGGTAGGAGAACAGTTATGAGAACTTTTACATTATATCTTGACTTGGAAAAAGAAGGCTCCTCTTAGTAGATTTTATCAATCAATTATGACCCTCCTGTGAGCCTGGAGTAAGAACCTAGAGTTCGTAATACTTCTGAGCTCTAGAGGCATTTCTGAAAAATGAAAAAAGGGAAGGAGGGAAGAAGGAAGAAGACAGAGGGATGTAGGAAAGTAGAGTTTTACATAAAGGAAAGTCTATTGGTTGAGCTAGCATCTTCTTTTAATAACGCACTGAAAACAAGGGACCACTTGAAACTTAAAAGAGAGAGTCCATGTATATATACATGTATATCACTACCTGCAGCTGACTTACTGCCAGATCTCCAATAGAAAATACATGCCCATTCAATGAATAAATGAACCAATCAATCAATCTGGACTCATTAAAAGGAGAAAATAACACAAAATGCAATGAAGACAATGGCAGCTGGCAGGGGATGCAAATATTTCAGAAAATCCCTTTACCAAAAAGTTGATTTGCAGATTAAAAGAGACCTTTTAGGGGTTAATTCTTTGACATCATAAAGAAGGGATATATAGCTTTTATTTGCAAGCAACAGTTTTTTTAAAATAGGAGGAAGCTGATTTAAGCCCCCAAGGGGGCTTCCATAAATAGAAAAGGAGAAATGGGCTTGGGTGGATCCAGGTTCTGGTTGGTTCAAGAAGTTGTCATTACATTGATTCTACCCTCTGCAGATGAAAGAAAGAGTTTCTATCTGAATAATATGGGAAGTACTTTAATCCTTGGAAACAAAACTCTAAAAACTCTTAGTCTTCTGGACAAGGCCAGACTCGTGTTAGGAAATTGAAAATGGGAGAATTAGATGTAAAAACAAAACAAAACAAAAAAAGTACAGCAGTCAGCTTCCACAGATAAGCTACATCAACCCCAAAGAAAGTACAATCACTACTACTACTTCTACTTTTTTTTTTTTTTTTTTTAACCAGAGCACTGATCAGCTCTGGTTTATGGTGGTATGGGGGATTTAACCTGGGATGTTGGAGCCTCAGGCATGAGAGTCTGTTTGCATAACCATTAACCATTACAACACTATTTACCCCTGCCCACTACTTCTTCCTTTTTTTTTTTTTTAATAAGAAAGAGAACAGCTGAGAGGGGTAGGGGAGGTAAAGAGGGAGGGGGAAAAGATCAGCTGTTTCACTGCTCACAAAGTTTCCCCACTGCAAGTAGGGACCAAGAGCTTGAACTTGGGTCCTTGTATAGAGTAACATGTTCCACTGCTCAGTGCCTAAACTCACTGCTTCTGAGTCACATTGGATTGTGACACCATAGATGAATGTAATTGGTTGCATTGAGCTACTAAGTTCAATACTGTTTCCTATATCTTGATGATCATTATTCTTGATCATGTTATTGGGAGGTTTAGTTGTTTATGAATCAAAGTCATCATTAGTTTTACAGGTTTTCTATCTCCCAAACACTTGGTGGAGTAGTGTTTGCTGTGCTGTGACTGACGTGGTCACTTGACTTGACTTGGCCATTGTAGCAATAGAAGGGTCATGCGTCACTCACAGTTAGAAGCCTTTAAGAAATGAGTGTGCTCTTGTGTTCTGTCCCCCTGACAGAGCAATTGCCTGCAAACAGTGACTAGTCCTCAGTCCTGGGCCCCTGAGTGAGAATGACAACAAGCAGGAGCTCCACCCTCAATGACATTCAGCAGAAGCAAGCAAGAACAAAACTCCCCAAATTTTGTTGTTCTAAATCACTAAATTGCTTAATTTATATACTTTTTAAATAAATTACTTAATTTACATATTATAAATTAAGTAAATTAAATTATAAAAATTAAGTAAATTAAATTATAAAAACTACTTAATTTATATACTTTTCCCATACTTGGGAGCTACTCTCTTCCCTGATCCAACTTCCTAGTCCTTTTTCCAATTATGACGCCATCTTCCTAGACAATACTCCTAGCCCACCTGCACATAAGCTGCTGGGCTCAGGCAAAAGTTAGTAAGGTCAAGGGCCCCTTAAAATATACCTAAAATAGACTTCCTAGCTTCTTCCAACATGAAGACCCTAACTCTTATTTGTTATATTCTTACCTTTAGTTTCCTTATTACTAAACAATTTGTTCTGTTTTATATCTTAATGCTTTTTAGCCACCAAGTTGCAGATGCTATAATTATGCCAACCTGATTTCCCTGGGCAAATGACCTCATCAATGAGTCCTGGAACCCCACTCTCCCAGAACCCTACCCCACTAGGGAAAAAATAGAAACAGGCAGGGGGTATGGATAGACCTGTCAACAGTCATGTCCAGCAGAGAAGCAATTACAGAACTCAGACCTCCCACCTTCTATACCCCATAAAGATCTTTGGTCCACACTCCCAGAGGGATAAAGAATAGGGAAGCTTCCAATGGTGGAGATGGGATGTGGAACTCTGGTGGTAGGAATTGTGTGGAATTGTACCCCTCTTATTCCACAATCTTGTTAATCATTACTAAATCACTAATATAAAATAAAGAGTGTGGGGCCCGGTGGTGGTGCACCTAGTTGAGCATACATGTTACTATGATCAAAGGCCCAGGTTCGAGCCCCTGGTCCCCACCTACAAGGGAAAGCTTTGCAAGTGGTGAAGCAGGGCAGCAAGTCTCTCTATTTCTCTCTCCCTATCTCCCCCTACCCTCTTAACTTCTGAATGTCTCTATCCAATAAATAAAGATAACAAAAAATTTAAATAAATAAATAAATAAATAAAGACTGTGATCTCCTGGAACATGGGGACTACACCAAAGTCTTCTTTAAATACAATATATGGATCCTGGAACCTCATTCTATGTCAAATTACATACTCAATATTTATCTATGTAGACATAAAAGACCACATGTCTTACAATGAAGAAACCATTGGTAAGATGTGAGGAAACAGCTTTTGGAAGAGTAGAAGAAATGACAGGCACTCTAGATTAAGAAGGCAATGTGAAAACAAAATAGCTAACTAGATTAAGAAGGCAATGTGAAAACAAGATGGCTAACTATTTGAAGCCATTGTTTTGACACAAGAGATATAAAAGCAGGTGATTATGGTCAAAAGTGTTTCAGGAAGGGGAAGAAACAAGTTTTGGAACATTAGGAAAGTTGTCATTCAAATGGGAAATGTACCTCAGCAGAAATGTATGAATTTGTTTTAGTTGAGGATTCAGAAATAGAAGGAGATGAGAGCACAAATGTAAGAAATGTCACATCTGTTATTTCTATGTGATGGGATATGGGTAAAGATTTTTTCCCCACTTTTAGCAGGTGCTCAACAAGTAGCTGCTGTGTGAATAAATTTTTATGGAGTATCGAGTTCTTTTTTTTTTTTTTTTGCAGATGCAGAGTTGAATTCATCAGATGGTTTGAGATACAAAATCACAGGTCTATTAACTCTTCTTGTGTTTTCCCTGACATATATGTAAATTCTCTTATTTTTCTCTAATCTATTGAATAGAGGCCACTAGACATGTAATCATATTTGAAAAAGCATAGTATTGATCTGGACATTATGTTTCAAAATTATACAATATTTTGCTATAGAATTCATTCTGCTTCCCTTTATTCTTATTAAACTCCTGCAAAGTTTCACTGACATTGTATTTTATAAATTTTAGTGTTTCTGGTCTAATTTCTACATTTTGATCTATTATGGTATATGATCTAGGGGGTGGTCTAGTTTCACTTTTCTTTTCTTCTAATTTTTTTATTTATAAAATGGAAATTTGACAAGACCATAGGATAAGAGGGGTACAGTTGCACACAATTCCCACCACCAGACCTCCCTATTCCATCCCCTTCCTTGAAAGCTTTCCTATTCTTTATCTTTCTGGGAGTATGGACCCAGGATCACTATGGGGTGCAGAAAGTGTGAGGTCTGCCTTCTTCTTTTTAATTTTTTTTATTTAAGAAAGGATTAATTAACAAAAACATAAGGTAGGAGGGGTACAACTCCACACAATTCCCACCACCCAATCTCTATAACCCACCCCCTCCCCTGATAGCTTTCCCATTCTCTATCCCTCTGGGAGGATGGACCCAGGGCCATTGAGGGTTGCAGAAGGTAGAAGGTCTGGCTTCTGTAATTGCTTCCCCGCTGAACATGGGCGTTGACTGGTCGGTCCATACTCCCAGTCTGCCTCTCTCTTTCCCTAGTAGGGTTGGTCTCTGGGGAAGCGGAGCTCCAGGACACATTGGTGGGGTCTTCAATCCAGGGAAGCCTAGCCAGCATCCTGGTGGCATCTGGAACCTGATGATTGAAAAGAGAGTTAACATACAAAGCCAAACAAATTGTTGAGCAATCATGGACCCAAAGTTTGGAATAGTGGAGAGGAAGTGTTAGGGGGTTACTCACTGCAAACTCTAGTGTACTTCTGCTTTCAGGTATATATTTTGCAGTAGTTTATGGATATGTGTGAACATAAGCTCTCTCTCACAGAAACTGGTATATATCTAGGTTTTGGGACTTTGTTAGAAAGTGAACCACCTGAGATGAAATTAGAGTGTACTATAAAAGGAAAGGTCTCACCCGAGTAATGAAGCTGAAGGGTTGTCATTCCACTCATGAAGTCTCTGGACACAGTCTGAGGTGAAGCATGTTGAGGTGGAAATTGTTGTGTTGGTTAGGTTGTGATCGGCGGATGCAATATTATTTGGTATGGATTGGGAGATGCATACGGGAAAGTGGGCCCTATCCAAGGGTTCCAGGACTGGGGGAAGTAGGGGCTCTATAGTGGAGATGTGAGGTTCCTGCTGTCTTAGAGTTCAAAAAGACAATCGATACTTAATGTTATCATCACATTATTTGGTAATTGGGTTAACTTTGAAAAGCCCTTTTGTTATGGTTTGCTGTACAGTACCCAGTATCTTGTATATAGCTGTGCTATTGGATGCTTCTAATCTACTTGGTCTAGGCTTTTGAGAGAGCACGTATATCAAATACACAGCCTATATATTAAAAAGATTCAGTTTGTGTTTTGAAAAACTTTGAGACATACAATTGATTTTCCCCCTCTCATATTAATCAACTACTGATTTATATGTCTACATTTTGCTAGGAGTGTACATAAACACCATTCCCACCACCAAAAGACTATGACCCATCCCTCCCACCCACTCCCACCCCCCACTGGCCCAGGAAGCTGCATGTCTACCCCTCACCACTGGGTTTTTACTTTGGTGCCCTACTTACGATTTGGTCAGGTCCTGCTTTTAGTTTCCCTTTCAGATCTTCTTACTCAACTTCTGTTGATGAGTGGGATAATCCCATACTCATCTTTATCTTTCTGACTTAGTTCACTTAACATAATTCCTTCTAGCTCCATCCAAGATGGGTCAGAGAAGGTGGGTTCATTGTTCTTGATAGCTGTATAGTATTCCATTGTGTATATATACCACAGCTTTCTCAGCCACTTATCTGTTGTTGGGCACCTGGGTTGCTTCCAGGTTTTAGCTATTATGAATTGTGCTGCTATGAACATAGGAGTACATATCTCTTTTTTGGTTGGGTGTTATGGAGTCCTTGGGGTATAACCCCAGGAGAGGAATTACTGGATCATATGGAAGGTCCATGTCTAGCCTTCTGAGAGTTTTCCAGACTGCTCTCCACAGAGGCTGTACCAATTTACATTCCCACCAGCAATGTAAAAGGGTTCCTCTGTCCCCACATCCTCTCCAGCATTTGTTGCTGCTGTCCTTTTTGATGTATGCCATTCTTACAGGAGTGAGGTGGTATCTTAGTGTTGTCTTAATTTGCATTTCTCTGATAATCAGTGACCTAGAGCAGTTTTTCATATGTTTGTTAGCCTTTTGGATCTCCTCTGTAGTGAATGTTTTGTTCATATCCTCTGCCCATTTTTGGATGGGGTCATTTGCTTTTTTGGTGCTAAGTTTGCTGAGCTCTTTATATATTTTGGTGATTAGTTTCTTATCTGATGTATGGCATGTGAAGATCTTCTCCCATTCTGTGAGGGGTCTCTCTGTTTGGTTAATAGTTTCTTTGGATGTGCAGAAGCTTTTCAATTTGATGTAGTCCCATTGGTTTGTTTCTGCTTTAGTCTTCCTTGCAATTGGGTTTGATTCATCAAAGATGTCCTTGAGGTGTAGGTGGGAAAGTGTTTTACCAATGTTTTCCTCTAAGTATTTGATTGTTTCTGGTCTGACATCTAGGTCTTTGATCCATTTGGACTTGATTTTTGTTTCTGGTGAGATAAAGTGGTTCAATTTCATTCTTCTGCATGTTTCAACCCAGTTTTCCCAGCACCACTTATTGAAGAGAGCCTCCTTTTTCCATTTAATCCTTTGGGCCCCCTTATCAATGCCCATAGGTGTTGGTCTGCCTTCTATAATTGCTTCCCCACTGAACATGGGCATTGACAGGCCGTCCCACACTCACAGCCTCTCTCTCTCTCTCTCTCTTTCCCTAGTTGGGCAGGGACCTGGGGAGCGGGGCTCCAGGACACATTGGTGGGATCCTCTGCCCAGGGTAGTTAGGCTGGCATCATGGTAGCATCTGGAACTTGGTGGCTGAAAAGAGTTAAGATATAAAGCAGAACAAATTGTTGTCTAATCATGAACCTAAAGACAAGAATATTGCAGATGAATATTGGGGTCTCCATTTTGGAAAAAGCTAGTAGGTCAGTTTTAGGTATATTCCAAGGGCCCCAAGACTACTAGTTTTTTCCTGAGCCTGACATCTAATATTCAGGTGGGCCCAGGTTATTGTCTGGGGAGGTGGTGTCATAGTTGGAAAAAGGACTAGAAAGCTGAATCAGGGAAGAGAGTAGCTCCCAAATATGGGGAAAGTATATACATATTGTTAACTGTAAACCCCATCAATTTGATCTGGGGTCCATATTCAGCATAGGAGCCTGTGTAACCTCTGCATCCCTGTAGGTCTGAGCTCGCATGCTGTGATCACAGCTAGGAACATTACAGGCTGCAATAGTTTCACTTTTCTACATGTGGCTGTCTAATTTCCCCAGCATGATTAGTTGAAGAGATCTTCTTAACCCCATTGAACTGTTTTGGCCCCTTAGTCATATACTATGTAGTTGTATATGTTTGGGCTAATTTCTGGGCTTTTGATTCTTCTCCATTGATCCAAGTGTCCATTTTTATCCAAGTATCATACTGTTTTGATCACTATTGCTTTGTAGTATAAACTGAAATTGGGAAGTGTGATACCTCCCTTTTCTTCCATTTCCATTTTCCTCAGATATGCTTTGGCCATCAATGTGTTTTTTGTGGTTCCACACAAGTATTTGGACAAATTGTTCAATTTGCTTGAAGAAATGCCACTAGAATCTTGATGAAGACGCACTGAAATTATAGGTGGCTTTTGGTAGAATGGTCATCTTAATTATGTCTATTTTTTTCAATACAGGAACAAGGAATGTTCTTCCATTTCTGTGTGTCCTTCTCTATTTCTTTTAACAATGTTCTATAGTTTTCATTGTAAAGGTTCTTCACCATCTTCATGGCACTCATCCCAAGGTGTTTTATCTTTTTCAGTTTTATTGTAAATGGGACTGAGTCTTTTATTTCACTCCCCTTGGTCTCCTTGTTTGTATACAGAAAATGCCACAGGTTTATGTGTATTGATTTTGTATCCTGCTACTCTACTTAAATTATTAATCATTTCCAGTAGTTTTGGGGGATATTTTGGGGTTCTCTTGGTATATTACTATGTTATCAGAAAACAGTGATACTTTGATTTCTTCCTTTCCAATTTGTGTGTCTTTGCTATCTCTTTCTTGTCTGATTGCAGTGGCCAGGACCTCAAGGATTATGTTGAATAATAATGGATATAGTGGACATCTTTGTCTGGTTCTCAATTCTAAGAGGAAAGCTTTCAGCTTTTCCCACTAAACTTCATGTTCTTAATGTCTCTGTTACCATACTAATTTATCTTATAGGCCCTAAAACCTGATTCAATTTAAGCATACTCCCTTCTCTACCCAACTTAATGATGACCAACTCTTAATGATGAGCAACTAAATTGTTTCTTGTTTTAATGTGTTATTTATTTTATTTTAATGATAGAGAAATACAGACACTAAAGATAGGCATGAACAAAGCACTGCTCAGCTCTGGCATGTGATGGTGCTGGGGATTGAACCTGGGGCCTCTGAGCCTCAAGCATAAAAGTCTTTTGCAGAGCCACTATGCTATCTTCTCAACCCAACTAGTTTGTTTTTAACCCTTCACCCCACCCCACACATAAACCAAATATTTTCAATGAATGACCTTATACCTACATGTGTTTTGGCATGAGTTATCAAGAATGAAATTATTAAATCACAAACTAGCCTTAACTTAATTTCAATAAGCACTACCAAACCTCTCTCCAGAACAACTGGCCAATTTTCACTCCTGTATCGTTCTAATTTTATTATATGTGCTGTCGAAGCGAGCACCAATTTTCACTCCTACCAGATACGCATGAGAGTTTTTTCCATACCTTTGCCAATGCCATTTAAACTTTTTATCAAGCTTATGAGTGCTATATATTCTCTTTGGAATTCTTTGTTTAATATTTAATTTTACCACCTCTTCATATACCAGATAACTGCTAATTTTTCTCCTTTCGTGAATTTTCTTCTTTGCCCACTTCCCTATTGTTATTCCCTCTATTATTACATCATCATCTCTAAATATTAGTCATTTCTTTTACTCAATCATCTCTTTGCTAACCCTGGCCACTAAGTATTTTGTTGAAAACCTTAGTAACTGTTTATTAAAATATTATAATCAAGCTTTATGTTATGGTTTCAGCTTTGGGAATCAAACCTATTAATTCTTTTTTCTTACCCCATGGTACTATAATGTTTGCCTACCTTTAACTAACTTTATAGATTTTCTTTTGCAGTTTGCCTTTAATACTTCTGGAGTTCACAATTATATAACGTAGGGATGAAACTTAATTTTTTACACACAACTTAATTTTTCTTTTAAATGTTTTCTGAAAATATCCATCTTTTTTTTCACTGCTTGGTAATGCCATTTCCTTTTTATTTTTTATTTTTTTGTCTCCAGAGTTATCGTTGGGACTTGGTGCCTGCACTACAAATCCACTGCTCCTGGAGGCCATTTTTTCCCTTTTGTTACTCTTATTGTTTATTGTTTTTGTTGTTATTGTTGTTGTTTAGGACAGAGAGAAATCCAGAGAGGACAGGAAGACAGAGAAAAAGATAGACACCTGCAGACCTGCTTCACCACCTGTGAAGGGACCTCCCTGCAGGTGGGGAGGGGGGACTTCAACCAGGAACCTTACTCCAGTCCTTGTGCTTTGAGCCATGTGCTCTTAACTCGCTGTGCTACTGCCCAGCCCCCTGTAATACCATTTCTTACATATGCTACGTAGAATATTAGATGCATGTGTGAATGTGTATGCTTTATGTTTACATTGGATTATGATGACTTTATACCAAATTTTAACATTAGGAGGCATGATCTAAGTATTAATGCCTTTGATCGTTTTACAAAAGTTATAGCTATTCATTTTTATTATTGTTGTTGTAGTTATTGTTTTCTTATAGATGTTGTCACTGTTGGATAGGACAGAGAGAAATGGAGAGAGGAGGGGAAGACAGAGAGGAGGAGAGAAAGATAGACACGTGCACACCTGCTTCACCGCCTGTGAAGCAACTCCCCTGCAGGTGGGGAACCAGGGGCTTGAACTGGGATCCTCAAGACGGTCCTTGCGCTTGGCGCCACGTGCACTTAAACCGCTGTGCTACCGCTGTACTCCCAGTTATAGCTATTCTATACCTTATATTTCTGTTAATTTTTCCAGAATCTGTTAGTCAGTTCTAAAAATACTCTTGTTAGGAGCATTTAGTGCATAGGTGGGAAGGGAATGCAAAAAAAGGTCAAAGGTATAAAATGGAGACATACTTTCAATATGGTAACTAAAGCTAGTAGTATTGCATTCTGTATTTAAATGTTTCTAAGAGAATACATCTTAAAATTTTTTATTACAAGAAAATAATGATAGTTATGTGACTATATTGGGGTCCTATCTCAATAGGGGTGAAATAATGTCAGATTTTTATTGGAATTGACTTGAATAACCTTTTTGATTAAAGAACTAATATATTTACAAATGCTTAGTTATTTATTATATGAACTTGGTACATCAAAATTCTCTTTGTTCAAGAGGCCAGGTGGTGACACACCTGGTTAAGTGCACATATTCCCATTCACAAGAACCCAAGTTCAAGTTAACAGTCTCCACTTGTAGAGGGAAACCTTTAAAAGTGTTGAAGCAGTACTACAGGTGTTTCTATCTCTCCTTCTCTATTCCTCCTTTCCCCCTCAATTTCTCTTTGTCCAATCAAAATAAAGTTAAAATTTTTTTTTTAAATCACTTGTTCCTTAACAGAGTGTATATATATATATATACCAGAGCACTGCTCAGCTCTGGTTTATGGTGTTGCAGGGGATTGAACCTAGGAACTTGGTGCCTCATGCATGAGAATTTCTTTGCATAACCATTATACTATCTACCCCTGCCCTGTGATTTACATTTTTAATACAAAATAGAAAGAACTAAGAGGAAATTACTGAGGTGAAGATTTCTGTTGACCTCTTAGTATTTTCTATTTTCTATTCAACTAATATGTATTACTCAAGTTCTTTTTCCACACAACCGAAAGGGAAAAATACAAATGAAAGCTGTCTTTGCAGGAACAAGGTTATTCCTGTAAAATAGGAAGGAAGGAAATAAGAAAGTTTAAAGATATAGAAAAAAATGTAAAGGTAGTGGATTAAGAATGGGAAGTTGAACAGTTCACAGGGAGAGCTGGGGTGGGAACTGGGGAATTCAGACTCATTCCCTTGAAGAAAGAAAGAAAATACTTTTCTCTAAGAAAACCTAGACTAGTCATGGTGAATCAATGTTACTAAGGAAACATTTTTTCTTCACAAAAAGAGCTACATAGCCAAGAATTAAAGAAAGAACTAAACCTTTAGAGCAAAAAGAAAACAGATCAGAATCATAGAGTTGACACGTTCTCCACCTACTTCCTCATCTATAAAATAGACGACTGTACTAAATTGTATCTAAACTTCCTTTTGCCTCAAGACTGTGAAAATGTTCTTTTCAGAAAATGGAGAAGTGGGTGTACAGAAAGGATTTTTAGGTGGGAATAAGTGTCTTCTTGTGGCTTTTCTACTCTGTGTTTTCTCTGACAAAGCCACTGTGAGAACAGCTATATTTTATGGAAACTCAAAGGCAGTAAGTTTAGTCTTTAAAAATGTATAGAGACAATTTGGGAATGGATCTTTTGGGAGAGAAACTGGATCGCTTTGTCACTGTTATTTTGAGAGGTCACTGAGCTGGTTCTTTCCCCTGCCATTAGCTCTACCCCACTCTAATAGTAAAGCCTTTTTCAAATGGGCCCAAGCATTCTGAAAGCTTTCTAGTTTGGGAAGAGAAAAGGGGAAGAGGAAGAAGTGAAACTTCTAGAGTTGCAATGCTAAAGGAAGCTTGATGTTTCAGACCTATTACTGCCAAATCTTTACTCTAAGTTCCTCTT